>NW_027467829.1:0-50916 GCF_004210375.1 Tachypleus tridentatus
CTGAAATCAAAGTGACCATGAACTTACCAAGTCTCGCAATACAGCTGAAAACTGAAATCAAAGCGACCATGAACTTACCAAGTCTCACAATACAGCTGAAACTGAAATCAAAGTGACCATGACTTACCAAGTCTCACAATACAGCTGAAACTGAAATCAAAGTGACCATGAACTTACCAAGTCTCGCAATACAGCTGAAACTGAAATCAAAGTGACCATGAACTTACCAAGTCTCACAATACAGCTGAAACTGAAATCAAAGTGACCATGAACTTACCAAGTCTCACAATACAGCTGAAACTGAAATCAAAGTGACCATGAACTTACTAAGTCTCGCAATACAGCTGAAACTGAAATCAAAGTGATCATGAACTTACCAAGTCTCACAATACAGATGAAACTGAAATCAAAGTGACCAAAAATTTATGAAATAATGTGTTTCAGCATAAACTCAAATCAAAGCTACCAGAAACTTGTCAAGACCCACAATCTAACTTAAATTGCAATCAAAGACAAGAAACTTGTCAAGTCTCAAAGTGCAGGAACCTGTAAAGTAATACAATATAACTTAAGTAGGTATTCAAGCTACTAAAAAGGTGTCAAGTCCCATAATTAAAACGACTATAAGCTTGTTCAGTCCAACAGTGTAATTAAACCTGGGATTACAACGTCCAAAAATATTTAAGGTCCCACAACGCGTCTGAAACTAGAATTAATGAGACCAGATGCCTATCAAGCCTAGCAGTGCAACTCTAATTAACATTTGTACCAAAACACTTTTGGTCTAAGACCCACTTCGCCATTCTTTGTTAAAATTTGCTATAATTAAACAATGCTGAGGTGGACAATATTGCTTAACCATGGTCAACCGATCGATTACGATCAAAATGGAAGAAGTACTTTTGAATGTGGTTAATATAATTATACATAACATTATTACCAAAATTCATTTAACATTTAGGGTAAAGATAAAATAAACGCACAGAATAAACATGGGTATTGTTGTTATTTTTTCGCAACCCTAAACTTAATAATATCCAAACAAATTCAAATGAATGCATCGACAATGTCAGCTAAATACCCTTCTATATATGTTTATAACTTCATTTTACAAGAACTTTCTCTGACACACCTTATTTATACATATACAAAAAAACACTATAAAATTGTATACAAAATCCGGAACCAGTTTGTTAAGTCGGCCGGATGGCCAAGTGGTTAAGGCTCTCGACTACTAATTGGAGGACCGTGCGTTAGAATCCCGTCGTACCAAAATACTTAACCTTTAAGCCGTTGGTAAAAGTGTAGTCCAAGAGTTGGTGGTGGGTTGTGATGACTAGCGGCCTTCGGTCTAGTCTTAACTGGTAAATTAGGGACGACTAGAGCAGATAACTCTGGTGTAGCTTTGTGCAAATTAAGGAATCAAACAAACTTTGGAACGTAATCAACTTATCTCTTTGTTATTTATCATTGAAACTGCAGTGTTTAAGTAAATTCGATGTAAACAAAACTTAAAATGTCAAACGATTACTTCGAAAATAAAACATTCATTCGCTTGTTTTTCAACTTAAAAATAATTAGATCTCTGATGAAGAGGTGGATCGATATTTAACCATTTAGACAGAGAGAACCAAGGTAGTTTGAGAAAGAATGATATCGTTCTATTTGGTAGTAGCTGTGATCTCCGATAGTGATATGGACTGGTTCATAGCTATAAAGGCAGAGGGAACCTAGATAGTTTAAGATGTAATTACCTCTCTCTGTATTACAGAACCAATGGAAGCAAATAGACTGAAGCATCAGTTGATTGTGGATGACAGGAAATGTGAAAAAGTGCTTGGTATTTAGGAGAACTACATCCAGTCTCGAACCCCTTTCCTTGCCTTATGCTAATTATTAAACTAGTATTCATTACTTACAGTAAATTAATATTAATTAATTATATTCAATGGTCAACTACTGAGCAATAGATATACACCAAATCATGTTAAGTGTTAAGAAAACAACGCACATTTTTCTTTTGTATTTTCAGACTAAATAAATAACACTTGTTGTGATTTGAGAATCAGGTCTCTAATATTTGTTCTCATCAATTCCAGCGAAAAATTGCATACATTAAAACTACGTATTGAGATTTTCGCGCAGAAAACACATGTTCATAATAAAACCTACAAAGTTGCAGAAATATTAATTCTGTTTCTGTTTTATGGTCTGACAGACCATGGTTAAGCAGTTCATGAGCTTACATATCATTACGTTATTATCAAAATCATTTGTGACTTTCGAGAGAGAGGATTAAATCGTCTAATATGGCTTACATGCACGTTTCCTTCAGAATCTCCGTGTTTAAACTTTAAATGAAAACACATAATCTATACATAGAACTGCACGCTGCAATAGTTCCTTACTAAAACCTGTTAAGGCCTGCGCCTCATTTAATTCGAATTTCATGCATCCAGTTTCATAACGGTAATTAGAAACAGGACACAATTATGGAACAGAGGGTGGCAGGTGTTTGTAGAGAAGCGAAGTATCAGTATTCATGGGATATCGCTTTAATAATTTCGATTCTGTGATTTACAATCCACCCCAATCACCAATCTGTAGACAAAGATGTTACCTCAATAGTTATATTTCTAGCAATAAAAGAACGTCAGATACATAAGTTTAGCGTCAAAATTAATACATGGTAATTAGCTAACTAATTATCCTAATCAAAGCTATCTTTGCCTATTCTTGATTGTATGGTATCACGAGAGCAGGATATCCCATTAAATTATATCCCTAGTAATCATTTTATCCTACTTCGAAAACATTTCATTTTCATGACAAGCTCGTGACAAAGATAAGAGTATTAAGTTTTACTGGTAACTTTTACACATTAGATCGGCCACAAAACTAATCTCATGAAGCCTTAAGATGTTAAATTGTAGGTTTCATGATGTGTTATAAGACATTACTTTACATACAAAGGTATCAGTGGCAATTCTGAATGAGATTAATCAGTAGGTTTTGTCATGGATTTGCAAAGCATCCCATCAGATACACAACAAGCGAACAAAGTCTGAATGAGATATTAAATATAAGTGTGTTTTTTATCGTTGGTCTAAAGACGTCTCTTTTTCAATGGTTGTGTAATAGAGTTTAAAAATGTAGAAAATCCTATTAATATTCTGCAAATAACAAAGAAGACACTGATGTTACTGCTGTTGGTTTATACTCACACGTATATTGTGGATTCTTAGTTTTTGTTCAACCGTTCCAGTACAAACTAAATTTCACCGATAGTTCGAGGCGAGAGCACATACATTACCAAAAAGCGTGTTCACCACGATAAGAAACACACTATAAAAAAGATCGTTGTAAAAGTGAACGACGTTGAAAGTTTGATAAGAAAGAATAAAAAAAAAGTTCTTGTAGAAATTAAGAACTTTTGTTCCAAACAATCAAACGTCAAACTGATAACGTGCACGTGCAACATCTAAAAAAAAACAAACTGAAGCATGATTGGCTCTTCATCTTGGAATGTGCGATGGTTATTTTTTTTAATGTTAAAATATTTTTCAAATAATGGATGGGCCCGGCATGGCCAAGCGTGTTAAGGCGTTCGACTCGTAATCTAAGGATCGCGGGTTCGAATTCCGGTCGCGCCAGACATACACGCCCTCCCAGCCGTGGGGGCGTTATAATGTGACGGTCAATCCCACTATTCATTGGTAAAAGAGTAACCCAAGAGTTGGCGGTGGGTGGTGATGACTAGCTGCCTTCCCTCTAGTCTTACACTGCTAAATTAGGAACAGCTTGTTCAGATAGCCCTCGAGTAGCTTTGCGCGAAATTCAAAAACACAAACAAATAATGGAATACGGAGTTGTTTGAAGCGCCCTCTGATTGGCTGAACTTCATATCAGTGCATCTGAAATATTCTATTTACTCCGTCAATAATTTAAAGAGCACTTATTAAAGGGATATTTAAAAAAAACAAAACGTATTACCAACATCGATGAAAACAAATCATTACATGAATGTGAATGAGAGAGCAAACAGGAATTTTGAATGATTATAAGTACGTGTTGATATTTATTAATTACAATCACACTATGTAACACAAATTTTGTTCCTGAATAGTTTTTGTTATATCTTAATGGCTTATGTTGTAAAAGTACAGAAAATGGCCATTATTCCCTTCAAATTTTGCTTTTGTGACCTGGATAACAAAATTTAGAAATTAAACTATTTTTTATGTAAAAACGAGCAAATTTGTACATTTTCATTTAAATAAGGTCTGAATAAAACAACATATGAATCAAGATTTATATGTATTTATACTAAAGTCATACAAAAATGTTTAGAAGTGAGTAGGTTTTTGAGATTTGCGACTGGAATGTAAATCACTTTCATTATCAGCCCTCAAATAAAGTCTCCCGTCATGTTTTCGTTATACGCTCCTTGGTAGCAGCATTTAAAGTCCAGTATATCTTGGTGGAAACGCTCGCCTTGCTCCTCTGAGTGTGCTCCCATGTTCTCCTTGTATTTATCAAGATAAGCGTCAAGGATATGGACTTTCAGAGACATCCTGCAGCCCATTTTGTCGTTGTTCTTCATCAAAGCCTCAACCAGTTTCACATAATTTTTGGCCTTGTCGTTGCCCAAGAATCCCCGAACCACTGCGACAAAGCTGCTCCAAGCTTTTTTCTCTTCCTACTGAGGTTCTTGGGAAATTCTGTGCACCCCAGGATCTTGTTTATTTGCGGTACAACGAAAACACCAGCTTTGACCTTTGCCTCAGACAGCTTAGGGAAGATGTCTCGAAGGTACTTGCAGACTCCTTATCAAGAGCTGTGACAAATAGTTTCATGAGACCCAATATTATGTGCAATGGTGGGAACAACACCTTCTGGAGGTCCACCAGTAGCTCACACTTGACATTGTACCTCCCCAGAGAGAACTAGATACGTTGTGGCCAGTGCTTCCTGTTATAGTGCTCTGCGGTGTCCCTGCTGTCCCGAAGGCAAAGATAGCAGGGACACTTGGTAAAGCCTCCTTGAAGACCCATCAGGAATGCCATCATTTTGAAGTCTTCGATAACCTCCCAACCATACTCATCATACTACAAGGCTTCTAGCAAGGTCCTGACATTGTTGTAGTCCTCTTTGAGGTGCACCGAATGAGCCACGGGCAAAGTTGTACAACATTTTTGAAAATTCTTGAAAGTTATTGTAAGTTCTACAACATTCTAGAAAGTTCTTAAAATTCTTGTAAGTTCGAGAACATTTTCTATCAACTACTAAGCACTGAATCTATCTGGAATGTTCTGAAAAATAGGTAAATTTAAAAATTTCATTACCCAGGTCACAAAAGCAAAGTTTGAAGAGAAAATTAGGTCTTTTCCATTTACTTTAGGCATAAGCAATTGGGAAATAACACTTTCTGTCCAGGAACAAGAAAAAGTAAAACTTTTGTTACATAGTGTTGTTAATTCATGTATAATAAAATTAGTTCTGTAGATGGACCGCTTACAGTTGAATATATAGACCAAATAAGGTAGTGTTTGTTTGGAGTTCGAAGCTGCATGTTAAACCATACTGTTATGGTCATTGAAGAGATCGAAACCAGAATTTTAACGATATAAGCCACTGTTATTACCGCTAAGCGACGCTATATATTTACTGCATTTAAAATGTTTCTTGGAGATATAATATATATATTTTAACAATATTTTCTTAAATTAAAGTAAAAATATAAAATTCAAAATTAAAATTAAAGATTATTTCTAACACTGACAATTCGCTCCTTCTCAGCCGATAAGACGTTATAATATGACAATAAGTCATACTAGCCCAAGAATTGGTGGTGGGTGGTGTTGACTAGTTGTCTTTACTTTATCACTTCTAAATTAGAAACGGTTAGCGCAGATAACCATTTGATTAGCTTTCTGCAAAACTCATCAAAGATTAGAACAAAATGCTCAACTCTTGTAATTATACAACTACGAAAAAAATATATACTTAAGTACTCGTAAAATATGATACTTTATGTAATTTATCGCATAATTATCCCTATGTAAATATTTTCTCTCACATCTAAATTGTCTTTGGTAATCTTCGCGTGTTTTACACATATAAAGACCTGTTAGTACAGACATGAAACATTCCTCAAACATTAGCTGTCACGATGAAGTACAAGGGAAACCTCAAGGAGGTAAATTCGAATATTACCATTGTTCTGTTTTGGGAACAATTCAATCTTTTGTCAGTCATTTAAATTATATATTGTTTTTTAATGAAAAGCTCCTATGTTCTAGAGTTCGTCATTTTAATCAGAAAATAATGATCTACCTCTAGAATAAGCGAACAAACTTTATTACGTTCATTAACTTTGCGAAGCTACTGAATGTCAAAAACACTACCTACACGATAAGTACTTTCAGGAAGGATAATCAGGTTAGGAAGAACAGAGATAATACTCTGTGATTAAAGTCATGAAATGTAAGTGTTGTTACACATAGTATTGTTTCGTGACTACTGCTAAAAATATATATTCACTGATTATGTGTTCGGTTGTAAGTTTCAACATATAGGGATAATATATTGCTTTATGATATAGACTTAATGAGCGTAGCACCTTGATATGCTGAATTGTTTTATGAATAGACTTCGTGAGCATAACACCTTGAAATGCTGTTTTATGAATAGACTTCGTGAGCATAACACCTACAAATGCTGTATTGTTTTATGAAAAGACTTAGTGAGCATAACACCTAGAAATGCTGTTTTATGAATAGACTTCGTGAGCATAACACCTAGAAATGCTGTTTTATGAATAGACTTCGTGAGCATAACACCTAGAAATGCTGTATTGTTTTATGAAAAGACTTAGCGAGCATAACACCTAGAAATGCTGTATTGTTTTATGAAAAGACTTAGTGAGCATAACACTTAGAAATGCCGTATTATTTTTATAAATAGACTTAGTGCGCATAACACCTAGAAATGCTGTTTTATGAATAGACTTAGTGAGTGTAACACCTAGAAATGCTGTTTTATGAATAGACTTAGTGAGTGTAACACGTAATAATGCTGCTTTATGAATACTTAGTGAGTGTAACACCTGGAAATGCTATATTGTTTAATAAATAGACTTAGTGAGTGTAACACCTAGAAATGCTGTTTTATGAATAGACTTAGTGAGTGTAACACTTGGAGATGCTGTTTTATGAATAGACTTTGTAAGTGTTACACCTATAAACGCTGTTTTATTCTGTTATTCCAGTTAATAAATATTAATCAAATACAAAGGTTGTATTTATGCCCCCATTCTAAGTAAATGTGCGTGTATTTATGCAGTAATTTTCCTACTTTATATCAATATAAGTGTGACACTGTTTTTGAACATGAGTGATATATATTGTTCTATCATTTATGAGGAACGTGTCGGAACATTTGAAATTCTTATAATATGTTTTGCTACTCAAAGTAATTATCTTCCTCATGAAACACTAAAGCTGACACTTTAAAAATGTAGAGATCATATAGTGTGATTAATCCTTCTTATACTGTTTGTGAATTTTATTATTCTACATTTCAGAATTCACAGAGACATAAACAACATCAAACGGCTTTAAAATATAAACTTTTATTCACAACTGATATACTTGTGACAAATTTTAGATGTTATTAAATACAACAACACTATAACATTCTTGGTCTCAAGTGTCAAGTTTTCCATATTTTATAAACATCCGGATACAACAGCCACGCTAATGACACTTGCTTTAAACCTAACATGTTAAGTTTTTCTTGTTTTATATAAAAACAATTTAACTGACTTTAGAGGTGTAAAAAAACACAGGATTTCATTTTGCTGGAAAAATTCGTGTGTTTTTTTTTGTTGTTGTTTGGTCTGATAAGTTTTAAAGGTACTAGTACCCCAATGATGTATTTGTACTGAAATATCACCAGAAAACAAAAATGTTATCATAATTTTCGTCATCTGTAGTGTGAGTGGTAAATATATGAAACACAAACAAAACGATTTCCTCTGCTGATAAACTCAATTTCCCACTTAAGACTATTTTTACAGTTTCTATTCTTAATAAAAATTAATTCAGTAATTTTGTCACAACACATTTGCTCATTTCACGATTATATTGTGTGTATATAACGCATAAAATATATTTCTCTAGTTACTTGTAATCAGTATAACCGTTACGCCACATAAAACACAGAATTTAGTTTATTTTAGAAAAAATATATATTAAACTCATAGACTGTACGTTATTTTCAAGGCTTATAATTTTATTTCTAGTAATCACTCAGTAAGTAGTACGAGTGATATCGAACATTCAACACGATTGTGAGAGGTTTACGAAACATGGACAGGAAGGCGGATTTTACTGAATTATATGACATGGGACAAACAAGCCATTCTCCTTTGTTGAAAATTGAAAATTTGAAATATAGTTTAATTAAGAATCTCATTGTCCTGAGCAAACAGCAAGTACTGATATTGAATTTTTATTTCATCAGCTCAAAAATTTTAATTAAAATAATCTAGGAGAACAATGTTTCGTTAGAAACTTGAGATGAAGTGATAATAATATAGCTAAATACAACAGTTTCAAGAAATATGATAGATATAAAGCTCCAACACAAAGAAACTCGATTAATGTACAAAAAACTGCAAGTGGTGCCTTTGGCAGTTAATTATTCACAGCGTAAGTCCATATAAATCAACGTAATAAGTGTCATGCAGTTCCCAAAACGGTAAGAGAGCAACAGTCATTTGAAACATTTCAATATAACGCTGTAAGGTACTTAACCTTAGAGGAGCTCATAACACCCGGACTTAGCTTGAATAGCTTTACTAGTTTTGTATAGTACCTAATATTACAGTTAAAGTAGTTCATAACACCCGGACATAGCTTGGATAGCTTTACTAGTTTTGTTTTGTACCTAATGTTACAGTTGGAAAAGCTCATAACACCCGGACTTAGCTTGAATAGCTTTACTAGTTTTGTATAGTACCTAATATTACAGTTAAAGAAGTTCATAACACCCGGACATAGCTTGGATAGTTTTACTAGCTTTGTTTTGTACCTAATGTTATAGTTAAAGTAGTTCATAACACCCGGGCTTAGCTTCGATAGTTTTGCTAGTTTGGTATAGTATGTAATGTTACAGTTTGAGGACATGACTTGAATAGTGATTAAATTCCTTACGTACAATTTCTTCCTACATTCTCCACCTTCCAGTTTTTCTACGTGTTCTTCAATAACCAGTCATGAAACAACGCATAAAATAATTATTTTATTCAATACTTCCTAATCGTATAATATGTGCATTTCTAACTTAGTAAATCCTTTGTCGTGGTTGTCATATTTTAATGCCCTCCAGTAACTCAGCGGTATGTCTGCGGACTTACAACGCTAAAAATCGGGTTTCGATACCCGTGGTAGGCAGAGCACAGATAGCCCATTGTGTAGCTTTGTGCTTGATTCAAAACAACAACAACATATTTTAATACCAGTGTAGTTGTTTCTATGTTTGGAGTATTGTCCTTGGTTTGATTTGTGTGTTTGTATATAGATTTCGCTTTCGTCTTCCACAGACAAAATTATAAGAAAGAATTTGGAAGGAGTATTGAAAATTAGAAATGAAAAAATACGATATTTGTATTAAATCATGAAGACTTCACTGAGCTCTAATACTGGTATATAATTTAAGGGTGAATTTAATTTAACTGAGTTATTATAAGTATATAAATGAAAGAAAAATACAAATGATTACGTATAGAAATATTCGTCACTGTTTTAATATAAATTGACTCCACTGCCAGAGACGTTGTGTCCACGGACTTGCAACATTAGAAACTAGGTTTCGACAGCCGTTCGGGACAGAGCACAAATAGCCTATTGTATAGTTTTGTGCTTAGCAACATATGGATAAGAATGATTTTATTTTTCCATTAATTTCTTGTTTCATACTGTTTTATGAGGAACCAAGCCTATCTCTAATTCAATGTTTCTTAATGTCATATTAATACCAAACCATATAATTATTGGTAACAAATATAGCAATCTAAGTAAAATGTCAGTTGTTTTCAAGAGAGAAATTACATTTTATCAATAGTACATAAATTCTTATTTATGAAGTCTAATGGATTTGTCACTTGTTATCTTCTTTGTTTGGAAAATATCTTTATACACTATTGAAACACGTTTTTAAAGAATCTATTCAGAAAAACAGAAAAAACACGTTACTAGCCTTTTACATGAGCAAGAACCGCCAAATTACGAACTGAAATAGTATACCATTTCAGGAATACGGACTACCACATTGAGTACATTCGTGGCTTCTTACACTAAACCGTTTCACGAACACGAACTATCTTATCAAATACATCTATGAACTGAAACACTCATGATGACGAGAAACGCACTTAAAATAAAAATATATCTCAGAACGACTGGTATGAATATTGACACTTTTACTATTAAAGCAGAGAACAACGTTTCGACCTTCCTAGGTCGTCTTCAGGTCAAGATTTCCAGGGTTAAAACGTTTTTAACTCTTTATGAATAAAAGTGTTAATACCCATACCAGTGGTTCTGAGATTCAATATAAAATACTGTACTACGTAGTTCACGTAATGATATACGACTATTTTCCACGAATACAAAGTATTACGTAAAATATATTTAGATGCTAATATTTTTTTTATAAAGACTGTACTCATATAGTAATATTTTCAGTAAGTTTGTTTGTTTGTTTTGTTTTTTTCAATTTCGCACAAAGCTACTCGAGGGCTATCTGCACTAGCCGTCCCTAATTTAGCAGTGTAAGACTAGAGGGAAGGTAGCTAGTCATCACTATCCACCGCCAACTCCTGGGCTACTCTTTTACCAACGAATAGTGAGATTGACCATCACATTATAACGTCCCCACGGCTGAAAAGGCGAGCATGTTTGGTGCGACTGGGATGCGAACCCGTTTCCGTAAATAAAAACGGCTGAAGTTTCATTATTGTCTAACTGTCAATTGTAAAGTACTGAAGTGACTGTATGGAATTATATAGAAATTTACTTTTTATATGGAATTAATTTATAACTCGACATATAAACATTTTTTCCACATATAAAAGGAACTAACATAAAGTTTGTAAAGCTATCACAGAGTTTTAATAAAGGAATTCCATAGTAATGTGTAATATTAAAAATTTAGTAATTCCACTTCTTTCCGCTAGGTAGCTACCTAGCGAAACAAACTGGAGTTACTAAAATTTTAATATTACACACAACTTTTGGAATTATTTTATTTTCCACTGTAGAAAACCTATATGTGAAATAGACTTATATAATGGAACAAACTGTAATAGACTCTATATTAAAGAAAGGCTACAGTGTGTGACGCACCTGGTGCTGAGTACTCAACTATAAAACTGCTTTATTACATACGAGCTCTTCTTTAATATCCAATAAAGTTGTATCTTAAAACGAAAATAGATGATTCGCTTAGAATACCTTGAATATATTATAATAAATATTAGAAAATACTAGCAGAAATGGATATTAAGAATTACGGAAAGTTGTACATTCGTAATAACTCGTCCTCACGCAAAACCATAGTCACGTGATCCATAATATTTCATAATAACCCCAAACAACACAGGCTACTGCTAGAAAGGAAATGTTCTTAGAGTGAGAAAATGTTCATGTGGACCACATATTTTCCGTAATAACTACAGACAGTGTAAGCTGCTTTTAGACTGGAAAAGGTTTTAAAGCGATAAAATAGTCACAGAAACCATATTATTCTGTAACAGTTCCAGACAGTGTAGGCTACTGATTATGTAAAATGTGTTAAAACTAGAAAAATAGTCACAGAAACCATATTATTCCATAAAAGTTCCAGACAGTTTAGGCGACTGATAGAATGTAAAAGGTCTTAAAATTAGAAAAATAGTCACAGACACCACACTATTTTGTAATAGTTCCTCACAGTGTAGGCTGCTAATAGAATGCAAAAGATCTTTAAACTAGAAAAATAGTCGCAGAAACCATATTATTCCATAAAAGTTCCAGACAGTTTAGGCGACTGATAAAATGTAAAAGGTCTTAAAATTATAAAAAATAGTCACAGACACCACATTATTCCGTAAAGGTTCCAGACAGTTTAGGCTACTACTAGAATGGAAAAGGTCTTAAAACGAGAAAAATAGTCACAGAAACCACATTATTCCGTAATAGTTTCAGACAGTGTAGCCTGTTTTTTTTTTTTTAAATGGAGCATATCTTAAAGAGAGAAAATGGTCACGTGGACCACGTTGTTGTCTAATACATTAGTCTATACCAATCCTGTTCCATGACACTTCTTGTGTTCTGCCGTTGGTGTGTGTTTTTCTTATAGCCAAGCCACATGAGGCTATCTGCTGAGCTCACCCAGGGGAATCGAACCGCTGATTTTAGCGTTGTAAATCTGGAGACTTACCGCTGTACTAGCGGGGGGGGGCATCTGCCGTTGGTTTTAATTTAAAAAGGCATGCTATCTGAAATGTGAATGACAATGTAACTTATCACTGTTATCTTATTTTCAGTTCCCTTTGTGTTAATATTGTTTATATTGTATTACCTTGACCTTCAAGTAAGTATAGATTTTTCTACCCAACTCTTACGTGTATACTACATCAGTACTCACTTTGGTTAATAACCCAGTGATTATTTATATCGCTTTTCTCCTGGATGTGTTGCAAAACAGGCACGTCCAGTATTTGTTTTCACATAAACGTAGACAGTTCAGACTCGTATAAAGGGGAGAGAAGAAAAACTTCTATCAAAAATAAGATGAGAAAAAAGACTTTTAATAAAAGGACAAGTGGGACGGACTATTAGACCAGGACTGATGACAAGATAATTACAAAGAAAAGAGAAGCTGGCTTTCACAAACAGACAAGATATATACGATAATATGATGGAACTCTGATAAAGGGGGAATTATGAAAGAATAATAAAACAAGTTTTATAACCTGAAGAAGGACAAAAATTTATAGAGAGAAAATGACCAAGGACCCGTTCAGGGAAGAGTGGCAGGACCTTTATAAAGGAAAGTAAAACAGGACTCTAATAACCTGAAGAACGACAAAAATTTATAGAGAAAAAATGAGCAAGGACCCATTCAGGGAAGAGTGGCAGGACCTTTATAAAGGGAAGTAAAACAGGACTCTAATAACCTGAAGAACGACAAAAATTTATAGAGAGAAAAAGAGCAAGAACCCGTTCAGGGAAGAGTAGCAGGACCTTTATAAAGGGAAGTAAAATAGGGCTCTAATAACCTGAAGAACGACAAAAATTTATAGAGAGAAAAAGAGCAAGAACCCGTTCAGGGAAGAGTAGCAGGACCTTTATAAAGGGAAGTAAAAACAGGACTCTAATAACCTGAAGAACGACAAAAATTTATAGAGAGAAAAAGAGCAAGAACCCGTTCAGGGAAGAGTAGCAAGACCTTTATAAAGGGAAGTAAAATAGGGCTCTAATAACCTGAAGAACGACAAAAATTTATGGAGAGAAAATGAGCAAGAACCCGTTCAGGGAAGAGTAGCAGGACCTTTATAAAGGGAAGTAAAATAGGGCTCTAATAACCTGAAGAACGACACAAATTTATAAAGAGAAAATGAGCAAGGACCCGTTCAGGAAAGAGTAGCAGGACCTTTATAAAGGGAAGTAAAATAGGGCTCTAATAACCTGAAGAACGACACAAATTTATAAAGAGAAAATGAGCAAGGACCCGTTCAGGAAAGAGTAGCAGGACCTTTATAAAGGGAAGTAAAATAGGGCTCTAATAACCTGAAGAACGACAAAAATTTATAGAGAGAAAACGAGCAAGGAACCGTTCAGGAAAGAGTAGCAAGACCTTTATAAAGGGAAGTAAAATAGGGCTCTAATAACCTGAAGAACGACAAAAATTTATAGAGAGAAAACGAGCAAGGAACCGTTCAGGAAAGAGTAGCAAGACCTTTATAAAGGGAAGAAGAACAGAACTCTAATAACCTGAAAAAGGACAACAAATTGTAAATAGAAAATGAGCAAGGACCCGTTCAGGGAAGAGTGGCAGGACCTTTATAAAGGGAAGAAGAACTGAACTCTAATAACATGAAGAAGGACAACAAATTGTAAATAGAAAATGAGCAAGGACCCGTTCAGGGAAGAGTGGCAGGACCTTTATAAAGGGAAGTAACACAGGACTCTAATAACCTGAAGAACGACAAAAATTTATAGAGAGAAAACGAGCAAGGAACCGTTCAGGAAAGAGTAGCAAGACCTTTATAAAGGGAAGAAGAACAGAACTCTAATAACCTGAAAAAGGACAACAAATTGTAAATAGAAAATGAGCAAGGACCCGTTCAGGGAAGAGTGGCAGGACCTTTATAAAGGGAAGAAGAACTGAACTCTAATAACATGAAGAAGGACAACAAATTGTAAATAGAAAATGAGCAAGGACCCGTTCAGGGAAGAGTGGCAGGACCTTTATAAAGGGAAGAAGAACTGAACTCTAATAACATGAAGAAGGACAACAAATTGTAAATAGAAAATGAGCAAGGACCCGTTCAGGGAAGAGTGGCAGGACCTTTATAAAGGGAAGAAGAACTGAACTCTAATAACATGAAGAAGGACAACAAATTGTAAATAGAAAATGAGCAAGGACCCGTTCAGGGAAGAGTGGCAGGACCTTTATAAAGGGAAGAAGAACTGGACTCTAATAACATGAAGAAGGACAAAAAATTGTAAATAGAAAATGAGCAAGGACTTATTTAGGGAAGAACGGCAAGACTCTTATAACCGGAAGTGAAGATAACTGTTAAAAGAGAATAAGATCGAAACTATAAAAACTAAAGACTGTTATAATAAAGAAATAGTTGAAACTATTTGAAACAGAAAAGTTTAACTCTTATGAAAGGAAGAGAGACAAAACTATTATTAAAGCAGAAAGGTTAGGGCTGTTTTAAAGTATTGTTATTGTATTTTATGACCTTCTCTTTATAATACCTCTCTTTTACTAAAGGTTACAGTCACCTTGAACTGTTCCTTTGTCTAGAAATGAATGAGTTTCTTCAGGTATATACATTTCAGTAACTTACCGGCTTTAAAAGCTTTATTTTCCTTTATTCTGTTGTTTTCTCTATGAAGATTTTTAGGCATATTGCCAACACGAAATTACACAGTAAAACCAATGCATTGCCTTGCATTGAACTGGAAATTAAAGATACACTACGCTTCGTGTCACAAACACGATACACTGCACGCTATATAATTTGTTTCACGAGCAATTGTTTACATTGATTTCGCTGAATAACGTTAATATTACGTAATTTCATAAAGAAATTTTACGCTTGAATACATTAGATAATTTTTTTAATTATATTACGACATATATTCACTCTTTAGGAGATCGCTAATACATAACGGTTACATCATTTCAGGCTTCTACAACATGTTTACAACAAAAATTGTTTAGTTTTTATACTATTGTTTACACAATTGAACAGTGAAAGCCATGGAACGGAAAAGTCTAGTTTCTTGTCAAAATTAATAGAATTGGCTTTTCCTTTAATGTAAAAATCAGAACTAAACTTCGTTCTTTTTTAATCTTAAATTATTAAACAACGCCATTTAATTTAATACAGTGAATTATATAAACTTCGTTTAGAACAAAAATTAAACAGATAATATTATAAACACGGAACCGAAGGCTTAAAATACATCTTGAACATAAAAAAGATAATTAGATAGCATAACGACCACAGAACAGAACTATTTAATGTACGTTGTTAATATAAAAAGACCGAATAAATCGCATCTTCAACCAGAGCAGAGTAACTATTACCTTTCGACAACAAAAACATGTGTCTTAATTACGCCTAAAACGGGTCCGGCATGGCCAAGTGTGTTAAGGCGTTCGACTCGTAATCCGAGGGTCGCGGGTTCAAATCCCTGTCGCACCAAACATGCTCGCCCTTTCAGCCGTGGGGGCGTTATAATGTTACGGTCAATCCCACTATTCGTTGGTAAAAGAGTAGCCCAAGAGTTGGCGGTGGGTGGTGATGACTAGCTGCTTTTCCTCTAGTCTTACACTGCTAAATTAGGGACGGCTATCTAAGATAGCCCTCTATTAGTTTTGTGCGAAATTCAAAAACAAAACAACAAACAAACAAACGCCTTAACAATAAAATCAAAAGAAAACCGAGAATAGTGGAATTAATTAGGATATTCAAAAACGGTAGATATACTTTATTTGAAAGCAAAAATATATTCAGATCTCAACACATACGTAAAACATCTCAGATTCCATGCAAAGCACAAACATTTCTCAGAACATTTGAAACTTAAATAAAAATAGCATGTTAGGTTTTTAAATGAAAACAAACATAAGAGTCTCCTAATCTTATAAGGAAGCTTTTCATTTTTTTTTATTTACAACGTCTGTTATTTTAACGACTGCAATTTTAAAATAAAAACGTTTGTGATTATTCAGTCCAGAACAAAGAGTTCTGAGTCTTCCAGTCGGTTCTAAGTCACTTATTTGAAATAATTATTGGAAAATAAAAACATGCTTTTAAAATAGATCAAACAGCTGTGAAAAAATATTTGAAATGAACCTTTGAACGGAAAATACTTGAGTTCTTTTTGGCTTTTCTTTAAAAATAATCACCATTATCGTTCCACAGTTTTCTTAAAATAGATATTCGAAAACTTCTGATCATTTTAATCAACTTTAGATTTCTCGATTACATAAAGTTAACCTGTTTTTATTCACTTTCAAAACATTAGAGAAATAACGAGCTGAAAGAAAGTGAAACGTTTTAATCTGACAAAGTAGTTTCTCCTTGTATGTGATATTCACAATCAGAGCTTGGCATAGACATACGATAACCAATCAGAGCTTTATGTTTACACATACTAACCAATCAATGCTTTATGTATATACATACTAACCAATCAGTGCTTTATGTTTACACATGCTAACCAATCAATGCTTTATGTATATACATACTAACCAGTCAATGTTTTCCATAAATATGCAGAACGCTATTATTCCTCTTATCAACAATATTATTTCGCTTGTTTCTTCAGATCACACGTTTTAGTGAATATGCATTTAATGACATAATGCCAAACCACAACAATTTAATAAGTTTCTCTTCTACAAAATATTCCATTCATCTTTACAATGTCACAAATAAGTACGTGTTTGTTTGTTGTTGTTATTTTCACACATCCAATGAGCTATCTAATTACTTCAATACAGAAACCCAAGGTCCGACATGTCCAGGTGGTTAAGGTACTCGACTCGTAATCTGAGTGTCAAGGGTTCGAATCGCCGTCTCACCAAATATGCTCGCCATTTAAGCAGTGAGGACGTTAAAAGTTATGGTCAATCCCACTATTCGTTGGTAAAATAGTAGCCCAAGAGTTGGCGGTAGATGGTGATAACTAGCTGCCTTTCCTCTAGTCTTACACTGCTAAATTAGGTACAGCTAGCACAGATAGTCCTCGAGCAGCTTTGCGCGAAATTCAGAAACAAACATCGACATATTTTAATACAGTTCAGTGAAGAATAACAGTACTTTATTTTCTCTCGTTTCGTGTAATCGTTTTATATTTATTTACCATTATTTGAGTTTTTTTGGTGTAACGAATGTGTACGTCTGACAGTACAGACGTCTCGTTAGGGCACGGAGCACATAATGTTTTTCAGTGAGTCATCAATCACATATCATTCCAACGACTAACATTCATGGTTAAGCACGCTTTATATAGTCTAAGACGAAATGTATAACACACAAAAAAATAAAAGACATTTCTCTGTAGTTTAACCACTCTCAGAGAAATCTATTCCAGCTTAATGAGGTTTACAAAACATCAGTTTGATATAAGTGCTGAAACATTGTTTCCAACTGAATTAGTTATCTCTTTGGACTAAATCCAACGATTATAAAACAAGCAAAGTTTTATAAAGACATCAGTTTTCTAAAGTGTTTCTTTTGTTGTCCTGCAGATGGATATCTTGAAAAAGAAACTTTTTAAGAATGTCTCTATTTTTCTGTCTGTCATCTATGTAATGGATAAAATAAAACTCAAACAGATTTCCGAAGAATTATTACCTCTTTTTTTCTTTTACGATGTCTATAGCTTTTGTAATGAAGAGGCAGAGAAAAGATTGTTTCATCTCATCTCAACTTTCATAAGAGTGAGCGTAAAAGAAGACAGTTTTCTTTGATGTATGTTCTTCTTCATAATATTTACCTTCGACAAATGATGTTTTGATTTCTCGTGCAAGAAGTGTTGTTTTTTATTATTCCCAGAATTCCTCACCTTCCTCAAGGAATAGACCAATTATCTCTCTTTCCGAGCATGCAGGCGTGAGCTTACATAAACTTGTTTTGTTTGTCTTTAAAACAAAGCAACATGAGACTATATGCTTTGTCCATCACGGGAAATCTAACTTTGGTATTTTAGGGTTGTAAGTTATTTGACTGCCAGGTGTCCCACCAGGGACCATAAACTACTTGTGTTAACGGAAATAAATGAACATAGTTTTAAAAGTTGAGCTATCATAATAGTAATCAATAAAAACTGGGATAGAATCAATAATCTCGAAGTCTTCTTTACATATTAGTGCCAATAACAAGCCCCATCCAGGCGACACAGATATATGTTTGCAGGCTTACAAAGTATCGAAACCGGATTTCGATACCCGTGACGGTTAGACCTCAGATAGTCCTTTGTATAGCTTTGAAATTAATTCCAAACATAAAAATGAGTAATCATTCGGTGACATTCTTTGTTTCATCTTCCATTAATTTGTTGTACAATTTTGAAATATATCTCAGCTCGTCTTACATAAGCATATTTTATATAATGCAAGCAAAAGTACCCGTCCCCAGTTAATCTGTCAATTTAAATTATTTCAAAGACTTTAGAAAGATTAATTATACTGCACTGTTGGTTTCACCCAGAGTTATAGCTCCGAGCTAGTTATATATACTGCAAAATGCAATTGTTAAGTGTTTTATTCCTGCTAACAGACGCTCAACAAAATCGTACAGTAAATCTTCATTTTTATTTTTTAAGCTACGTCACATTTTGAAGTGGGGACCGTAGTGTCATTACTTTCTGGTAGTTTAATGTATGATATCCTCTTATATCATGCCCGTTCTTTTCTAATTTCGAAAGTGGATCTTGAGCTTTTCCTACAAGTGCAGCGCGAGAAACAACCACCGTATACGGGAGATAGATGAATGACAGAGAAACACCATGTTTCACAACATGTGTGTGTGTGTATATATATATAAAAGCTGTTCAGAACAAGCTTATTTCCAGGAATATTGTTAACAGTAGCGATGTTTTTGTAGTGTATAATTAGTGTGAATATTAAAAGAATGCTGCATTATTGTTTCTGAGACTGAATTTAACTCTTATTAGTCATGTCTCTTTGAAATTATCCTTGTGATGCTGGGTTATTCTCTTGTTAGTCTTGTCTCTTTGAAATGATCCTCGTAATGCTGGGTTATTCTCTTGTTAGTCTTGTCTCTTTGAAATTATCCTCGTGATACTGGGTTATTTTTTTTTGTTAGTATTGTCTCTTTGAAATGATCCTGGTGATACTGGGTTATTCTCTTGTTAGTCTTGTCTCTTTGAAATGATCCTGGTGATACTGGGTTATTCTCTTGTTTGTCTTGTCTCTTTGAAATGATCCTGGTGACACTGAGCTGCTTGGTTTCTTGACATTATCAGTAGACATGAGTTGAGCGTCACTTCAACAAAGTAAACAGTGATACTGAGATCAAGTCTTATGTCAAAACCGCGGTGTTTTGTTTCCTCTAGCCTGGCAAAGATAGTCAGACACTTTCAAAAATAGATTAACTTTGCTGCTGATAAACTCACACCACGATCTGTTTAGTAACATGTATATAATACAATAACAAGGAACTGAAGGCCGAGTTATGCCACAGTCGTGCATACTGCATAACCAAGAACTGAAAATTTAGTAGGTTACAGGTACAATACAGCAAAAATGAACCGAAAGTCCAATGACGGGCAGATATATACACTGCATAAATAAGGGACTGAAACTAAGGCTCCTGTAGGATGGAGAGATATATAATACATTGAAGAAGGGTATGCATTTATTTCCTTAAACTCTGGTAAGTGTCAACTCCGAATTTTCCCTCATAAAACCTTTCCTATTAAAAACACCACCATTTGTTCTTTAAACACAACAACGTCATTTCCTTTCTCTTATAAACTTTATCCATGTTCTGTTTTCACACAATCAAATGTTCTCACTTGGCATTTCTTTCTCACAAACATTTGCATAAAAACAGACTCTTATTGGCATGGATATAACTACTTTGGTTTTTCCCTACCAGAAACTTACATTGTTTTTAGTTTCGCTAATTCATCCATGTATCTAGTTCTTATAACAAAAGGAAGTAATACGTCAACAATTACAACTCTCGGAACAAGCTGAGACCAGGAATCTCCGGAACCCCTGGTTGGTTTTTAAATATACAGTCCATTAGGCTCAAGGAGGAAAGTTTTATTATATGAATTAACTTTGGCGAATCAATATAAAACCCAAAGAGGTTAATAAGGCAGAACGAAGTAATTCCCAGCACAGCTTTACTTAGACATAGTGACTCCTTTCAAAGTGAGCTGCTATGTACCAACAGAAACTGCTGTGTGTCATTCTTAAAGTTTGTATTCCGTTAAAGTGAGAATTAAAACATGTTTTGGTAATAAAAGTGATCGTTTTCCTGACGCTTCATATTACGTAAACCAGACTGAACGCTAGAACATGGTTTATTGATATTCGTCTATATGTTTCATGTGTTAAATTGAATACGGTAAAATATTATGGTGTGATATCACTTATGTGAACGTTAGATATGACTCCTCAGTGCTAGTGTTGGAGAATGGTATGTTTCACACACCATTTGGCCCGGCATGGCCAGGTCGTTAAGGCACTCGACTCATAATCTGAGGTCGCGGGTTCGAATCCCCGTCATATCAAACATGTTCGCCCTTTCATCCGTGTGGGTGATATTATGTTATAGTCAATCACACTATTCGTTGGTAAAAGAGTAACCCAAGAACTGGCTGTGAATGGTGATGACTAGCTGTCTTCCCTCTAGTCTTACACTGCTAAATTAGGGACGGCTAGTGCAGATAGTCCTCGAGTAGCTTTGTGCAAAATTAGAAACAAACCAGATACCATTTAAGCTTTTACTATATTGTTTTATATCTTACAAGGAAATACGAATCAATTGCCTGGACAAATTTAGGATGTTGGTAAGGAGATGAGAATCCATAAAAAAAAGACTAAACATTATGTTCGTGTTTTCATAAAATTGATTTGTTAGTTTCTAATTTTGTATTCGAAAAACTACAGACAAGGCTATCTACTCACAAGTTTACTTAAGTTTAAGGTGATAGACTATGAAGACATCGATAACCATAGCACCACACGTTAACTATTTGATTACACAAGTCAGGTCGAAAAGTAGGTTTCACCATTACTCTTATGAGCACCCACCGAATTACGTATTTTTGTCTCAATAGGACGCGAACCATACACTTTAGATTCATAGTTCAGACTGACCAACCACAAGGATTCACCCGGGTTTTATCAGATATTACTGTTGGGATAATAAGAAAATATAGAAGTATGTTATTTGTTTGTTGGTTTTTTTAATTTCGCGCAAAGCTACTCGAGGGCTATCTGCGCTAGCTGTTCCTAATTTTGCAGTATAAGACTAGCGGGAAGGCAGCTAGTTATGATCACCCACCGCCAACTCTTGGGCTACTCTTTTATCAACGAATAGTGGGATTGACCGCACAATATAACGCTCCTACGGCTGAAAGGGCGAGCATGTTTGGTGTGCCGGGGATTCAACCCGTGACCCTCGGATTACGAGTCAAACACCTTAATCCACCAAGCCATGCCGGGCCTAGAAATATATGAAGAATGATTCAAAGCACATTTAGCAGTTGATGTCACTATCGTTTATGGATATGTCCTTTTATGATGTTAACAAAATTGGAAAAAAATCAAAACAAACCCACGTTGATTTAGACTGCCATAACATGTACGTTCCCAAGTCTTAGTTGATATAGCAAAACAAATAGGGCTAATGTTCTTCAATATATCATCTAGACTACGTTTCTACACTAACTTATGTAACTTTTTTTTTCTGTTTTCCCCAGTTCACCAATGGTCATCTGCTTCTGTATACAGTTTGGTTTCTTTTCACTATGTTGACAACTGAAATACACACGTGTCTTTCTTGCACTTTGAACTTTGAACTTCCAATTTCCTTTCCATTTTTTTCCTACTAATATCCGCTATAATTCTCGTATTTTCTAAGTGGTTTCATATATATAGAAATACATTAGTAAACTTCTACATTACCAAATACAGAGATGGAAGAAAGGGATTAGGAAAATAATCTCTCTATTTCCACAAGGATTTTCTACCGGAAACAGGATTTCTCGTCGTTTCCTATTTCCGGAATAACAAAATAATAACCATCATTTCGGGTCATAACTTTAAAACCACGTGAGTTTCCTAAAAAAGCTCTAAGGAAAATGTGAAATTTCTCATCAGTGACCTTATGACAACAAATACTGTCCTGTGGTCGAAACAATCATTTACCAGTAGGTTGAGGATGGCTACTTCCATTTCGATGAGTGATGGTAATATTTCGTACTTGGCATTAAACTATCAACATTTATCGGCTGAGGTTTATGTCTGTTGATGCGAAATTATTGATTTCCCAAAGCATTTCAGTCAAGCTCGTGGTTCTTTCTTTATTAAGATATATTACAGCAGTTGCTAAACTTCGGTATGATTTCCTTCCTGGTGTGCTTTACTATTACCTATACAAAATCAAATACCTTATGATGAGATGTCCAAGACAAAATCGATCAATCTGTATTTGTTCTCCCTATTTAACTGTTTTTTTTATATCTGTTTGTCTCTCTTCCATCCGTCTGTTTATGAATATATTTTTGATATATTAACAGTTTTGTTTAAAATTTTGGTATACTAAACTTTGTGTCAGCATGACGTTAATTCTTGTATAGGGTATAGGTTTTGTCTGAAAGTGTATTTAGGTATTTTAAACCTTGTTTTATTCTACCCCTAAAGAAAAAAAGGCCCACCTTTCAAAAACGATCAGGTTAAAGGGGTTTTGGCCATTTTGTGTTACGACTACTTGGGCCCACGTTTTTTTCTGACATGATGTTGATATATCTTATAATTGTCCCATTAGAGATCAGTAGTGAGTTTACTGAGCTGCATCGCTTAAGTCTAGGATAAATAAAGCCCAGTTAACACGTTGTGTATCTTCAAACTTCAAGATATAAAGGTCAGAAGAGATCCTAAATGTTATTGATTGAGTGCTTCATAATTATTTGAGCAATAAATGTTTTAACAAACCATCCACATGCGATGTTTCTAAACTTCCCTTGTGATAACTTTGTCACATACATTGGTAAATAGTCTCTGAACATTTAAATGATTTAGGAAATAAGGTATAGCCTAAAATACATTTGAAATTATTTTAAACTTTCATTTGCTAACATCAATATTTTTTTAAATCGATTGTAAATATAAAAGAAATAATGATATTATATCACATAGAGGTATTTTACGTACAGTAAAATCTCACACTTGTTTACTATAACGAAGTTTAGAGTAATAAATTTACAGAAATACACACCTATTACCTTAAACTAGCACATTACAGAATATTATTCGCTAATTAACTCTGAGACCCGGGTATAAAGCGTTAAAATGTGAAGTATATCTCTTGAACGTTTTTTGAAAGCCCGAATGTATAAAATCAAGACCAAAGAGTTTTAAAATTCACACATTTACGGAAAAAATTCAATTAGATGTTCTGATATATAAAGATAAAAGACCAAATGCATGTTTATGACAATTAAATTTGTTTGTTTGTTTTGAATTTCGCGTAAAGCTACACGAGGGCTATCTGTTCTATCCGTCCCTAATTTAAAAGTTTAAGACGAAAGGGAAAGCAGCTAGTCATAATCAACCACCGCTAATTCTTGGGCTACTCTTTTACCAACGAAAGTGGGATTGACCGTTACATTATAACGCCCCCCAGGGCTGAAAGGGCAAGAACTTGGTGTGACGGAGATTCGAACCTGTAACCCTAAGATTATGAGTCGAGTGCCTTAACCACCTGTCCATGTCGGGCCCTACAGAAGTAGAACCACTCGGCCTAAAACGACTCAATCGATGAACATAACCTGGTAGTTTTAAAAATCTTAATATATCTTCATTTTCTCTTTATAGCATAAATAATTTTTACCAAACATAATTGAAACTCTCTTTAGGTTCATTCATAATTTATAATATGACTCATTTAACAGACTGCTGTAATATATATCTTAAACAAAATTGTAATTTTTATAATTAAAAAAAGACGAATACTGACATTTTTTTTCACACTTGATTTATAGTTCTAGTCCAAGTTTTTAAAACTAAGTAGATGAAAACTAGTCCTGAGTGGCTATTAAAAGTACTAAACATTCTCAACTTTATTATCAAATATGTAAAATATAACAAATGTGATTAAAACACGTTCAATTTGGCAGCCAACTGCTAAATGATAATAATTCTTCAATATATGCATAATTCTGATTGTATATTTATAATAATATACCTAAAGCAAGTGGTTATTTTTATGTAAGTTTACTTAATACTTATTACCTGTTAATTTGATTCAGGGTGAAGTAGTTAATGGTTTTTTTTTTTATTGTTACAAGTTGTTTGTTTGAAATTAAGTTCAAAGCTACACAATGGCATGCCTGTGCTTTGCCCATCACGGGTATCAAAACCCGGTTTCTAGTTTTGTAAGTCCGCTGATATACCACTCTGCCACTATAGAGGCTTACTGGTGCAGAAAACAGGAATTAATTCAAGAAACAGGATGTACAGGATGGGTATAATGTAGCTTAGACTTACTATGTTCTTGTCTTAATCTATATTTTGTTGTTGTTTTTTTGCCACAATGGATATATATAGAAATAACCAAACCCTTCACATTTCAAATTAAGAATAGACTCGTTTTCTCTTTTATTCCAAGTTGTTTCTAACACCGTGACCTTTGTATTAAAATTATGCATAACATTTCGATTGGTTTCTTAAATCATCACATTGTAAATGTTTACTAGTAAAACTTACTGTACGAATGTCATCCCAGTTGTGGGTGTTAAGCCAGACCATAACACGCTATGGTAATGATTCTCAGCCTCTGTACGTATCACACGCTTGAGAAGTTAATAACAAGAAACAATTTGCTGTCGCTACGGCCATCGAGTATAAAGAAATTAATCGCAGTTGTGGGAGCTAAGACAGACTATGTCAAGCTATGGCAGAAAATCCCAGTTACAGTACACATCATATTCGTACAGCACTATACATAGAAGGAGGAAAACACTTTTTATAAAAATGAAGTCACTGAAAGGATGGCTAATACCAATCCTCAAAAAACAATGAAACAAGGTAAAAGGGATGGCATTTGAATAATAGAACAGGCGTAGCATGTTGACCAACAAAAACTGAATAAATTAAACTCATTTGTGATTGAATAGTTATATATATTAATTTTTCTATGTACTATTATGTAGGGATGGTGTAATTAACATTTCTACTGTCTCTGTTGCACTGTTTTTGAAGGATTAACATCAGCCATCTTTACATTTACTTTCTTTTTGGAAAAAAAATTCATTTCTTATTTTTAATCCAATGTTTCAACAAACATAGAAAGGTTAAATTTATAACCAATTTCTAAATACGATGAGTTTTCAACTGTAATTTTTACAATGTCCTATAGTAATTTCCGTAAGCCGAATCCGAAAGTGATATCCATTTTTCTTCATCGCGTACAGGTTTGTTTACAAAGGATCACATGTACTCTTACATAACTGAATCATTTTCATTGAAATTGTATCACATTTTACTGTACTTAAAATGTTGACAACCACAAGTTTTAGATTTCTTTAGACCAAACGCGACGTGAGATTCTTATCGCTTATTCTTGAACCCAAACATAATAATAAACCACGTTCACTGTAATTGTCATGTATTAGTGATAACAATAAATAATAACATTGTAATTGTTAGACGTAAATATTACTATTTTGTATTTTGAACGTAATAGCTAGTTAGAATTTTAAAGACAAATGACCCTGGTCAGAAATAATAGCATAATTAATATGATTGATTCTCAGCGAATATTCCTGAACTACAGAAAAGTTATTGAATATTCTGGAACGCTCGTGACTTAAGCCTAGAAATCTATAAAGTGTTGAAACATTCTGGAATGCAGATTGGAGGTCAGCGAACTAACCAGAATCGAACTTTCCAGAAAGGATGCGATGACACTCACGTGCGGAAGTTTTTACACTCCAGAAGTTTCTAGAGTTGGATAATAGTATATAAGTGTCGCTAAGCCTGGTATGGATTTAATATATTCCACAGATGCCTAACCTACTGTAGAAAATCGTCACGCTCGAGCATTTAGAAAGCATGAAATAGTGGGTGATGGTTTAAAAAAAACAGTAATTGGACTTGTTAAGGCATATTCTATAAGGTTCTTGATTCTAAAAGGGTTAATTAATTTTTGTGATTGTGTTAATTGCTTCATAATTATGTAAATATTACGTGTGTGTGTGTTTTTTTTATAGCAAAGCCACATCGGACTATCTGCTGAGCTCACCGAGGGTAATCGAACCCCTAATTGTAGCGTTGTAAATCCGCAGACTTACCTCTGTACTAGAGAGGGCATAAATATTGTTATATTAATAATTATGTAAATATTGTTACTGTTAAATTATTATTAATGTGATTTAATAAATTTATGAATAACTGCTATTGTAAATTGGTTTTCACTTACTTGTTGGTTTTACGATGGGTAATTTCTATGATACAGCGGTAAACGAACTAATAATTTCATCGAACTAAGAGTTGTTTGTTTTTAATCCCACTTTATAGCAAATCTTTATGTGATGTAAAAAAATAATATTATCTTCGAAATCTGCGCAACCGAAGTGTAGAAAATATGTTACTAAAACAAAAACAATTTCTTATGAAGTTTAAATTCACCGGCCTGTGTTATTAGCTAATTATACTTGTTTCGTCCTGTACGTAGGTTTTACACAAAGACACAAATTGCTTTTGTGTTTTTTTAATTTAACATAATTTAACAGTGTAAGACTAGAGGGAAGGCAGCTAGTCATCACCACCCACCGCCAACTCTTGGGCTACTCATTTACCAACGAAGAGTGGGATTGACCGTCACATTATTACGCCCCCACAGCTGAAAGGGCGAGCATGTTTAGTGCGACGGGGATGCGAACCCGCGACACTCAGATTTCAAGTCGCACGCCTAAACATGCTTGGCCATGCCAGTCCATAATAAAAGTAAATCAGGCTTCATTCTCAAGAGAAGCAAACAATGATCATACCTTGAGGTAAGTAAACAATGATCATACCTTGAGATAAGTAAACAATGATCATATCCTGAGATAAGTAAACAATGATAATACCTTGAGATAAGTAAACAATGATAATAACTTGAGATATGTAGACAATGATAATACCTTGAGATAAGTAAACAGTGATCATACCTTGAGATAAGTAAAACATGATCATACCTTTAGATAAGTAAACAATGATCATACCTTGAGATAAGTAAAACATGATCATACCTTTAGATAAGTAAACAATGATCATACCTTGAGATAAGTAAACAATGATCATACCTTGAGAAAAGCAAACCGTACTAGAACCTTGGTAACAGTAAACTCTACCCTTCTGTAATAGAAACAAACCACATTCCAACCCTGCTAGTAGTGAAACTTACTCCAACCCTGATAGAGCAGATTATATTCCAATCATGTTAAGAATAAAGCAGTTTTCTAGTGTAATAAAAGAAAATCTTATCTGACGTTAATATAACTAAATCATATTCCTACTTTAACAGAAGTAAATCATTTTGGAGCCTTGGTTGAAGTAACGATACTCCAACTTTGGTGTTACTAAGTTATATTACTTGTGTTATAGGAGTAAATGTTTAATTCTTCATTATTACAACTTATATACAAGTGATTTTTATATTTCATCTTTAAATAATAAAATATTTAAAGACTGTGGACTGTATTATGCAACTTATGATTCAAAATGATCGTATGCAGATAGCCAAACCTTTGACTGATATTTATTTAAAGTAATATAGTTTCAACAAATCTATAACATTTTGATATTTTAAAATGTGAAAATCGGACGTACTTGTGAACTATGACGTCAATGAAACTGTTTATTTCTTTGTGCATTTTGATCTAAATAGCCCGTTAAAGAACTCCAAGAATAGCACGAGAGCTACGCTAGGACTTACGAATCCTTAGTTTGAGAAAACTTACAAATTCACAAGCTAAACAACTGGCCACCTTCATAACACTTGTTTACGCTCGTATTTGAAGTGAATGTAACGTAAGTAATAAGGTCTTTCCCACACTTTGTTATGAATGTTTTGAACATCAGAAAACTAATTTACTATCACGTTGCTAGAACTAAACATGAACATTTCATTTTGCTATTGAAAATATCTTTATAGACGAACCATTCATAAGTCAAGAACTACATATAATTCCTATTTTGGAAACTGAGGTCATGATCAACGAATTTAGTGGCAAATATATAACTAAAATGGCACTGTATCTTAGAATATCTTTTTTAAAATTTAAGCAGATTATTTACCATGTATTTCTTTAATTTATCAATTCCACACAATAGCGTGTTTGTTTGTTTTTGTTTTGAATTTCCCGCAAAGCTACACGAGGGCTATCTGCACTAGCCGTCCCTAATTTTGCAGTGTGAGACTAGAGGGATGGTGAGACGGGGGCCAGGAATGTAACCCTAGATTTCCTATTCTAAAGTGTCAGTTATATCCAAACGTTCCTTTGTATGATAATAATTATTAATATTAATCAGTACGTATAATAACTAAATTTATCTTAAGTATACAGATATTTTTATGTATTTCTGTACTGATTTTACGTTAAACACTACAGTATAAAAATATTTCATGCAGTCGAACCAAATGATAAATGTATTTCACTTTGAGCAGCATGTATTAAATAATGACTGTTTCATAACATGATTTCTACATAAATCAAGTATCGTTGATAGGTGCAAGTTTCTGAGGAAGTCTTATTGTAACACGTGTTAGAACTGAATGGCAACCTCTTTGCATGATGTTGTGTAAATTTTTTGAAGTTTTGTCACCAAAATTATCTTGAATAAACTTTTCATCGCATCGTTCACTGGATTAATAAATTGTGTTCATTATAACCATGGAATATCAATGAGTCTAATAAAGTTTATTTTAAAAAATTAAAAATAAAATAGATTGAAAATGTTACTTGTGTCGTATGTTGACATCAAGTAAAAAAGTTATGTTTGCTACAGCACGAAGAAACAGTAAACAAGAACTGACCAGAGTAGAAGGACAAATGATAGGAGCCAACAACATAAGATGCATCAACAACACCCGAAACGATATTGGTTTCTGTAACATAATTTTCTAGAATCTAGATGGAAAACTAATGGCCCAAAGTCTGATTTGTTAGTTTCTGAATAAGGTTGGTATGGGTATTAACACTTTTATTAAAATAAAGAAAAACGTTTCGGCCTTCTGAAGTCATCTTCAAGTCATCTTTGTTAATACGAAGATGACCTAAGAAGGTCGAGACTTTGTTCTCTACTTTATTTTAATAAAAGTGTTAATACCCATACTAGCCGTCTTGAAATACATTTTTTACTTCGAGTGGGTTTCTCGTCATCACGAATCTGATTTGAATATCACGCAAATCTACACGAAGGCTATCTGAGATAGCCATCCCTAATTTAGTAGTGTAAGACCAGAGGAAGGCAGCCAGTCATCATCATCACCTCTTGGGCTACTCTTTTACCAACCAATAATGGGATTGACCGTATCATTTAACACTATCATGGCTAAAAGGGCGATATAACGGTAATTCGAACCAACGATAACAAAAATGAGTCCAACTATTACAGTTAATTTAGCTGTTGGACTTTTAAAAAAGAAACCAAAAATTAATTTTTTTTGTGAGGATTTCCAATTTCAAGAACATAGATGGTTTATTTTATTTTGTCATGCATATGTTAAATTAGTGCCTTCAGTAATGAATATCTTGTGGATATATACTCCAGACAATTTATTTAGATGTCCAATAATGATAAATGACAATATTTAGTATCGTGTTCTTATGAGAATAAATTACGTGTTCGTCTTAATGTCATTGATTCCTAATGATTGAGATGGTTATTTTAAGAACATTATGTGTAACTACATATACTGCTTCTTTACTTATTATTTCACGAGCGTGCGACTCGTAATCTAAGGGTCGCGGGTTCGCATCCCCGTCGCGCCAACCATGCTCGCCCTTTCAGCCGTGGGGGTGTTATAAAGTGACGGTCAATCCCACTATTCGTTGGTAAAAGAGTAGCCCAAGAGTTAGCGGTGGGTGGTGATGACTAGGTGCCTTCCCTCTAGTCTTACACTGCTAAATTAGGGGTGGCTAGCACAGATAGCCCTCGAGTAGCTTTGTGCAAAATTCAAAAGAAACAAACAAACAAAAACAAACAATTATTTCACGATGCACATTTAAAGATAGAAATTTAGTTCAATGTTTTTTGCTTCGTCATACAACAAATTTGTTAGTATTTCTGTGATATTTAGACTATACCACAGATCAGTTCACATTTTAAACTGAATGTCTTGTATTAATGTTATAAGGTTGTTAGCATTCAGAGACAGCTGGTATATTTGATAATATTTCGCGTAACATACAGACCGATTTCCGTACAAATAAAAAGTGTTACATTTTTTGGTGAACAGGATGGCGAATGTTTACATTTTGTACAATATCACAAGGGTTTCTACTCTCAAATATTTAGAATAAAGAAGACCCAATAATTTGGTAATTTTCTGTTGCCTATATTAAGAAGTTTTCCATTTAACTTAATACACTTCCTATTGAACTGCAGAAACTTCACTCGCATGTTCACTTTTCCTTTTATGATACTTCTAACTCGGATAAATATAGTTCATAGGTGTTGTTTATCAAGAAAAGAAAATCTGAAATACGTGAAACTTGGAAACTTTATTGAACATTATCATAAACTCATGCAAATTAGTTTTAGAGTTCCGATATTCAGCAAAATTATTTTATGAATATATTTGTTCTCATTTATTATTTTAACAACAGAGAACACATATTTGCAATTTTCCTTTACATATCAAATTAACCAAATCAGCGCGTTTTATCGCAGTTGGGAAATTTTAGGTTCTCTGCGAGCTTAAAAAACATTACATTATTGGGTTTTTAAGAAAAATACAAACACATGTGTTTTGATTTTTAACCCTTTATATCCATATGTAGGTTCAGCTCTGCTTATTCTTTTAGAAAGTGCTAGTTTGATATGATAGGTGTTTATTTTCTAAACGTATTACATTGAACTTGAGGGCCCGGCATGGCCAGGTGGGTTAAGGCATTCGACTCGTAATCTGAGGGTCGCACCAAACATGCTCGCCCTTTCAGCCGTGAGGGCATTATAATGTTACTGTCAATCCCACTATTCGCTGGTAAAAGAGTAGCCTAAAAGTTCTTGGTAGGTGGTGATAACTAATGTCTTCCCTCCCTCTAGTCTTACACTGCTAAATTAGGGACGGCTAGCGCAGATAGCCATCGAGTAGCTTTGCGCGAAATTCAAAAACAAACAAACAAACATTGAACTTGATGGTGGTTGAGCAATTACCAGATTTTATAGGATGTAAAATATCTTTTGTAATTTCAATAGAATATAGCCCCCCCCCACTGGCTCAGTGGTATGTTTGCAGACTTACAACGCTAAAAACCGGGTTTCGATACCCGTGGTGGGCAGAGCAGAGATAGCCCATTGTGTAGCTTTGTGCTTAATTCAAAACAACAACAATCATTAGAATATGTTATTTTAATAGAATGCAATATATTTACAACTGATTACCAAAGATATAAACATCAGTAATTAAAGATAGATTTTAAAACATAGTACATATTTTGAAATCTGTAGGTGACACGCACCATGATTTTTTTTGGTACGATTGTGTTTTTTGTATGTTATAAAAGCCGGAATGCATCAAAATAAAGATGTTTATATCGGTATAATTGTATCACACGTTTTTATTTTTCTATGAAAAAATATGCATACTTTATTACTACCGTGAAGGTTTTCATCTTTAACAAATATTTCTACAAAAAAAAAAAAAAAAAGAGTTAAAACGATTAATAATCTCAAAGCTGTCAGACTATACAGAAGAGACCCGGCATAGCCAGGTGGTTAAGACACTCGGTTCGTAATCTAAGAGTCGCAGATTCGAATCCCCGTCACACAAAATGTTATATTGTTGTGGGGTCAATATAAAATTACGATCAATCCCACTATTCGTTAGAGAAGAGTAGCCCAAGAATTGACGGCGGACAGTGATGACTACCTTCCTTCCATCTAGTCAGATAGCCCTCTAGTAGCTTTGCGCTAAATTAAAAAAAAACACAAATTTAAAACTCGTAGATTAAAATAAAAACAAGAAGGATAAGACAACGTAATCATTAAGTTTTTTAAAGGTATGCCCCAAGTTAGAAGTTATATTATTAAGTATTTCGTATAAGAAACGTAAATAGGAAACAAAAGATGTTTTAAATTATAATTATAAGACACCAACTGGACCTCTTAAAGTTTCCAGGAGTCTTAAGAATTAAAACACTATTAAAAATCCTACTTCTAAGACTAAAATAAACTTGTCTAGAAACAGTACACGAGTTTTTTGTTTTTTTGTTTTTTTTTACAATGTAGTGGTTCGACTTAGTCTAAATCTTTGGGGTAATCCTTCTGGACTAGTTTTTACTCAAACTTATCTCTTCACGTATATCCTCAGGATTACACAACTCTTTTTGTTATCTTTCCCAAATCCGTCAGAGCTCTCCTGTTTCTATACACAGTTTTATCTACTATCACTATATTGAAGCTGTTATAAGTTGTGTTTTGTTTGTTTTTGTCAGTTTGTTTGGTATATTTGTTTGTTTCACTGTTTTTAAAACGAATACACACACGCGTGCCTCGTCGCATTTCGAGGCATATCGTTTACGTTTTGTTTACTGCTAGTAATATCCGCTACAATTCTAATGTTTGCTAAGAGATTTTGCAGATGAAGAGAGAAACTGGTAAAATATTACTTTACCAAATACACAGATAAGTTAGAGGAATTAATAAAATAATCCCTCTATTTATACGAGGATTTTACGCCGTAAAGAAGATGTTCTTTGCATCATATTTCCGAAAGAACAAATAAAAAAAAAAATATTTAACAAGTTCAAAGTCTTATCGGTTGCCTACACTCTAGCTCTAAGGAAAATGGGAAAGTTTCATTAATGTCCTAAGGGCAACAGACACTGCCTTTTGGACGAAAACAATCATTCACTGAGGATGGCTACTTCCACTTACAGTAAAAGATGAATGACTGATATTTCGTACGTGGTATTAAACTATCAACATTTATCACCTGAGGATTATGTCCTACGTTGCGAAACTATTGATTTCATAAAGCATTTCAGTCAAGCTCGAGGTTCTGTTTTTTTTTTACTAAGATATCTTACAATGGCTGCTTTAATTTTGTGATTTTAGTCCTAATTTATTTAACTTTTACCGTAATGTAAAGTTCACTGCAAATAGTCGAATAATTTTAACAAGCTGTTATAAACAAACTACATCTACACGTGTTCTTATTTCTCTCCTAATCAAGCTATCTTTCTTTTTGTAGATCCATTTTTTACCTCTTTTATTTCCTGTGCTTCCCTCTGCCTACTGTTTATCAACGCATATTCCTTGTGCACTTTAATCCTTTTCGTGTTTTTAAAGCTTATTTTTGTGTTTGTTTAGAATTAAGCACAAAACTACAAAGTGGGCTATCTGTGTTCTGCCCACCACAGTATCAAAACCCAATTTTTAGCAGTGTGAGTCCACAGGCTCCTGTGCTCCTGGTGGGCTAAGTTTGAGTACAATATTAAAATATCAAACCCTGATGAATATAATTTTTTCTTCACCTGCTGTCTCTCAACAATGGATGAATATCTTTTTTTAACCTGCTGTCTCTCAACAATGAATCAATATCTTTTTTTAACCTGCTGTCTCTCAACAATGGATGAACATCTGTTTTTCACCTGCTGTTTCTCAACAATGGATGAACATCTGTTTTTCACCTGCTGTTTCTCAACAATGGATGAACATCTGTTTCTCACCTGCTGTTTCTCAACAATGGATGAACATCTGTTTTTCACCTGCCGTAAATCAACAATGGATGAATATCTCTTTTTCACCTGCTGTTTCTCAACAATGGATGAATATCTTTTTTAACCTGCTGTCTCTCAACAATGGATGAACATCTGTTTTTTACCTGCTGTTTCTCAACAATGGATGAACATCTGTTTTTTTACCTGCTGTTTCTCAACAATGGATGAACATCTGTTTTTCACCTGCTGTTTCTCAACAATGGATGAATATCTTTTTTAACCTGCTGTCTATTAACAATGGATGAATATCTTTTTTAACCTGCTGTCTATCAACAATGGATGAATATCTTTTTTTTCACCTGCTATTTCTCAACAATGGATGAATATCTTTTTGTCACCTGCTGTTTCTCAATAATGGATGAATATCTTTTTTTAACCTGCTGTCTCTCAACAATGGATGAACATCTGTTTTTCACCTGCTGTTTTTCAACAATGGATGAATATCTTTTTTAACCTGCTGTCTATCAACAATGGATGAATATCTTTTTTTTTCACCTGCTATCTCTCAACAATAAATGAGTATCTTTTTTTCACCTGCTGTTTCTCAACAATGGATGAATATCTTTTTTTCACCTGCTGTTACTCAACAATGGATGAATATCTTTTTTTCACCTGCTGTTACTCAACAATGGATGAATATCTTTTTTAACGGGTTGTCTATCAACAATGGATGAAAATCTTTTTTCACCTGCTGTTTCTCAACAATGGATGAACATCTTTTTGTCACTTGCTGTTTCTCAATAATGGATGAATATCTTTTTTTAACCTGCTGTCTCTCAACAATGGATGAACATCTGTTTTTCACCTGCTGTTTCTCAACAATGGATGAACATCTGTTTTTCACCTGCTGTTACTCAACAATGGATGAATATCTTTTTTAACGGGCTGTCTATCAACAATGGATGAACATCTGTTTTTCACCTGCTGTTACTCAACAATGGATGAATATCTTTCTTAACGGGCTGTCTATCAACAATGGATGAATATCTTTTTTTCACCTGCTATCTCTCAACAATGAATGAATATCTTTTTTTTTTTCATCTGCTGTCACTCGACAATGGATGAACATCTGTTTTTCACCTGCTGTTATTCAACAATGGATGAATATCTTTTTTTCACCTGCTGTTACTCAACAATGGATGAATATCTTTTTTAACGGGTTGTCTATCAACAATGGATGAAAATCTTTTTTCACCTGCTGTTTCTCAACAATGGATGAACATCTTTTTGTCACTTGCTGTTTCTCAATAATGGATGAATATCTTTTTTTTTACCTGCTATCTCTCAACAATGGATGAATATCTTTTTTTCATCTGCTATCTCTCAACAATAAATGAGTATCTTTTTTTCACCTGCTGTTTCTCAACAATGGATGAATATATTATTTTAACCTGCTGTTTCTCAACAATGGATGAACATCTGTTTTTCACCTGCTGTTACTCAACAATGGATGAATATCTTTCTTAACGGGCTGTCTATCAACAATGGATGAATATCTTTTTTTCACCTGCTATCTCTCAACAATGAATGAATATCTTTTTTTTTTCATCTGCTGTCACTCGACAATGGATGAACATCTGTTTTTCACCTGCTGTTACTCAACAATGGATGAATATCTTTTTTAACGGGCTGTCTATCAACAATGGATGAATATCTTTTTTTCATCTGCTGTCTCTCAACAATAGATGAATATCTTTTTTTCACCTGCTGTCTCTTAACAATGGATGAATATCTTTTTTCACCTGCTGTCTCTCAACAATGGATGAATATCTTTTTTCACCTGCTGCCTCTCAACAATGGATAAATATCTTTTTTCATCTGCTGTTTATAAAACTCCGTATGAATCTTATTTATCTGGTGTTTTGAAGCTTTGAACACGTTTCTCTTAGTTGCCTGCCGTTTATAAACTAAAACATTGATAAATCCCTTTACTTCATTTGCTGTCCATAAATTCCCGGATATGTCCCTCTACGTCCTAATATGTCTCTCTACTTCCTATTTATAAAATCTTCGATGAATACCACTTTTTTGTGTAGTGTTTAATACGACAAAACTCACTCAACTGGTAAGTGTCGTGTTTGTTTATCATCTCGTACGATATTTAATGTGTCGGGTGCTACTGAATGCAATGAGTGCATTTGAATGTTCATTTGTGTGTAAAACTAAAAATACGTAACATTAGAAACTCTAGGAATGTTAAGGTTTCAAATGACATCATTAACAATATTTTCTACTAAAGCTCACTGTTGCTAATTTCATCACTTCTATTGAAACAGCAGATAGCAGTGCTGTTCACAGAGTTTAATAACGATTTAAAGTTTGCATTTAACGGATAATTGAACCTAGGACAAGAAATACAACAGGTCGGGTGTCAAGAAACATCATTAACAATCGCGGAAACGACCATTTATCAGGGCTGTATAAAACCACAGAAGACATTTCCGCATGCTAAACATAACTAAAAGAATAAACCTGTAAAGGTGAGATAAATACAATTAAACAAAGGAAAACACTTATCCTCGTCCAAACTGAGAAGTAAAAGTAATTATTTATATATAACACCAATGATCATTCTAAGTTGGTATCAGAAAATTTATAAACAATGCCGATGCAATGAACCTTGTATCCGTATCGTTAATAAATCTTAATTTGTATACAATATCAGTGCACAAACTATATTATCTATATTGCCACTATATATTAATTTATAAGCTACCTAAGTGGACTGACTATATTTTTTATAGATATTAACTTATAGATAATATCAATATACTAAATGTTATCTATATTTTTAAAATACAACTTTATACACATGGAAAAAATTCATTAATGGCGTTTAATGCTGATACTCGGGTATTCGAGACCCGGCATGGCCAGGTGGTTAAGGCACTCGACTCGTAATCCGAGGGTCGCGGGTTCGAATCCCCGTCGCACCAAACAAGTTCGCAATTTCAACCGTCGGGGCGTTATAAAGTGACGATCAATCAAATATCCGTTAGAAAAAAAGAGTAGTTTAAGTCTTGGCGGTAGGTGGTAATGACTAGCTGCCTTTCCTCTAGTCTTACACTTTTAAATTAGAAACGGCTAGCGCAGATAGCCGTCGTGTAGCTTTGCGCGAAATTGAAAACAAAACAATTGTGCATTCGTATTTTATATTCATTTGTTTTTAGTTTTTCTTGATTCACTTATATTTATATATGTATAGGTGCGTAAGTGCAAATATTTCAGAGAATAATTTGCTTTATTATTCAATTAAACTTTCAAAATTAATTAAAATTAATTGTTGTTTAAAAGATCAGATGCGCGGTTTTCAGTATTTTCCAATTCTACTTTTCAGTCTACTTATGACCTTGTATCATATGTGAAAAGTAAAGAGAAAAGTAGATTTAATGTTAATTGAAGCTATATATATATATACGGATACTATATAGGAAATTATAAAAATCATGAAACTCAATAGTGGTTCATAATAGGGATCGCCCATTTCTCCATTATTTTTTTTAAATTGTTCCACCAATCTACAGCTGTTCACAGGATCACATTATTTTTTTACCACTGCATAATCAATCTTCAACATGTTACACGAACGTTTAAAATGTTATACAATCAGACTGTTTACTACAACAAAAATGTAAGCTGCAGCATAAAAAAAGTAGTACCTATTATGTTTAGAACATCAAATAGGCAATCATGATAATAGTAAGTAATGAACAATACCCATTATTGAGAATTTAATATATTCTACAGATAGAGTAGCTATCCTTGATGCTAAATCTAAGGATGGGCAAGAATTGTTTATGCAAGCAGGAGAAGGCAAAAACATTGACAATTCCAGGCAAAATGAGGCAGAAATTTTGTATGTAAAATTTTTGTTAGAATATATTTACTTTCAGACAACGTAAGCAACAGAAACGGCCCACCAGTTTTGAGTTGTCACAGTGGTAGAAGTTTCACGATCCAAACTCCATCAAAAACGTGAAGAATAAAGGTATATTACTATAATAAATTAAAAAATAATCAACTAGGAAATCTAGCCAGCTACAGCAAAACTCTAACTGTCCAGCGTAGAAAAGTACGAGGATTGTTTGGTTTGTTTTGAATTTTTCTCAGAGCTACACCAGGGCTATCAACGCTAGTCATCCTTAATTTAACAGTGTAAGAATAGACAAAAGGCAGCTAGTTATCACCACCCACCGCCAACTTTTGGGCTACTCTTTTACTAACGAATAGTAGGATTGACCGCCATATTTGAAAACCCCACAGCTAAAAGGACAAGCGTATTTTGATGTCACAGGGACTCGAACCCGCGACCCTCAGATTACGAGTCGAGTGCCTCAGCCATCGTGCCATAAAGAACGAGGAAAGGGGAAAATATAATAACTATAAGAAATAGCAAATATATATATATAATTATTTATTATATTAAGACACATTGTTTTATATTTGCACTGAAAATACGTGCATGCATTATGCACCTTGAGAAATTCATGTGATTGTAAAGTGTTCATGTACGTATACAAGCAAATTACTTCACAACTATTATTATATGAATTACATTATTCTAAATATACGATTCAAACCAAAACAATAAAATAATGATGAATTTAATATAAATTAAGCCTTAAAATTCCTTTACCATTTGTTTCAATTGTAACCTAAACGTGATAATGGAAATTGCCTGTGGTGATAGCACTCAGCAACGTAAGGGATTTCCTATCTATCAGAGAAAGTCCAAACGCAAATGAAAACTTAGCAGTCGTGAAAAATCAAATAAGGGAGAAGAGTTGAGTTCATATACTAACTACATCTCAACTGTCTGTCCCAGTTGTGGGAAAGACAGTTTCTCATGAAAGTTATTCTAATATTAAAAGTAGAACATAATAATAATAACCTTAAAATAATTTATACTAAAAGCTCCTCCAAAATCACCACCTTTAAAACTTATAATAGTTCCTAAAGAATAAAGAAAACAATAAAACCACCACCTTTAAAACTTATAATAGTTCCTAAAGAATAAAGAAAACAATAAAACCACCACCTTTAAAACTTATAATAGTTCCTAAAGAATAAAGACAACAATAAAACCACCACCTTTAAAACTTATAATAGTTCCTAAACAATAAAGAAAACAATAAAACCACCACCTTTAAAACTTATAATAGTTCCTAAACAATAAAGAAAACAATAAAACCACCACCTTTAAAACTTATAATAGTTCCTAAAGAATAAAGAAAACAATAAAACCACCACCTTTAAAACTTATAATAGTTCCTAAAGAATAAAGAAAACAATAAAACCACCACCTTTAAAACTTATAATAGTTCCTAAAGAATAAAGAAAACAATAAAACCGCCACCTTTAAAACTTATAATAGTTCCTAAAAATAAAGAAAACAATAAAACCGCCACATTTAAAACTTATAATAGTTCCTAAAGAATAAAGAAAACAATAAAACCACCACCTTTAAAACTTATAATAGTTCCTAAAGAATAAAGAAAACAATAAAACTGCCACCTTTAAAACTTATAATAGTTCCTAAAAAATAAAGAAAACAATAAAACCGCCACCTTTAAAACTTATAATAGTTCCTAAAGAATAAAGAAAACAATAAAACCGCCACCTTTAAAACTTATAATAGTTCCTAAAAAATAAAGAAAACAATAAAACCGCCACCTTTAAAACTTATAATAGTTCCTAAAAATAAAGAAAACAATAAAACCGCCACATTTAAAACATATAATAGTTCCTAAAGAATAAAGAAAACAATAAAACCACCACCTTCAAAACTTATAATAGTTCCTAAAAAATAAAGAAAACAATAAAACCGCCACATTTAAAACTTAAAATAGTTCCTAAAGAATAAAGAAAACAATAAAACCACCACCTTTAAAACTTATAATAGTTCCTAAAGAATAAAGAAAACAATAAAACCACCACCTTTAAAACTTATAATAGTTCCTAATAAATAAAGAAAACAATAAAACCACCACCTTTAAAACTTATAATAGTTCCTAAAGAATAAAGAAAACAATAAAACCACCACCTTTAAAACTTATAATAGTTCCTAAAGAATAAAGAAAACAATAAAACCACCACCTTTAAAACTTATAATAGTTCCTAAAGAATAAAGAAAACAATAAAACCGCCACCTTCAAAACTTATAATAGTTCCTAAAAATAAAGAAAACAATAAAACCGCCACATTTAAAACTTATAATAGTTCCTAAAGAATAAAGAAAACAATAAAACCACCACCTTTAAAACTTATAATAGTTCCTAAAGAATAAAGAAAACAATAAAACTGCCACCTTTAAAACTTATAATAGTTCCTAAAAAATAAAGAAAACAATAAAACCGCCACCTTTAAAACTTATAATAGTTCCTAAAGAATAAAGAAAACAATAAAACCGCCACCTTTAAAACTTATAATAGTTCCTAAAAAATAAAGAAAACAATAAAACCGCCACATTTAAAACTTAAAATAGTTCCTAAAGAATAAAGAAAACAATAAAACCACCACCTTTAAAACTTATAATAGTTCCTAAAGAATAAAGAAAACAATAAAACCGCCACCTTTAAAACTTATAATAGTTCCTAAAAAATAAAGAAAACAATAAAACCGCCACATATAAAACTTATAATAGTTCCTAAAGAATAAAGAAAACAATAAAACCGCCACATTTAAAACTTATAATAGTTCCTAAAGAATAAAGAAAACAATAAAACCACCACCTTCAAAACATATAATAGTTCCTAAAGAATAAAGAAAACAATAAAACCGACACCTTTAAAACTTATAATAGTTCCTAAAAATAAAGAAAACAATAAAACCGCCACATTTAAAACATATAATAGTTCCTAAAGAATAAAGAAAACAATAAAACCACCACCTTCAAAACTTATAATAGTTCCTAAAGAATAAAGACAACAATAAAACCACCACCTTTAAAAACTTATAATAGTTCCTAAAGAATAAAGAAAACATTAAAACCGCCACCTTTAAAACTTATAATAGTTCCTAAAGAATAAAGAAAACAATAAAACGGCCACCTTTAAAACTTAAAATAGTTCCTAAAGAATAAAGAAAACAATAAAACCACCACCTTTAAAACTTATAATAGTTCCTAAAGAATAAAGAAAACAATAAAACCGCCACCTTTATAACTTATAATAGTTCCTAAAAAATAAAGAAAACAATAAAACCGCCACATTTAAAACTTATAATAGTTCCTAAAGAATAAAGAAAACAATAAAACCGCCACATTTAAAACTTATAATAGTTCCTAAAGAATAAAGAAAACAATAAAACAACCACCTTTAAAACTTATAATAGTTCCTAAAGAATAAAGAAAACAATAAAACCGCCACCTTTAAAACTTATAATAGTTCCTAAAAATAAAGAAAACAATAAAACCGCCACATTTAAAACTTATAATAGTTCCTAAAGAATAAAGAAAACAATAAAACCACCACCTTTAAAACTTATAATAGTTCCTAAAGAATAAAGAAAACAATAAAACCGCCACCTTTAAAACTTATATTAGTTCCTAAAAAATAAAGAAAACAATAAAACCACCACCTTTAAAATTTATAATAGTTCCTAAAGAATAAAGAAAACAATAAAACCACCACCTTTAAAACTTATAATAGTTCCTAAAGAATAAAGAAAACAATAAAACCGCCACCTTTAAAACTTATAATAGTTCCTAAAAATAAAGAAAACAATAAAACCGCCACATTTAATACTTATAATAGTTCCTAAAGAATAAAGAAAACAATAAAACCACCACCTTTAAAACTTATAATAGTTCCTAAAGAATAAAGAAAACAATAAAACCACCACCTTTAAAACTTATAATAGTTCCTAAAGAATAAAGAAAACAATAAAACCACCACCTTTAAAACTTATAATAGTTCCTAAAGAATAAAGAAAACAATAAAACCACCACCTTTAAAAACTTATAATAGTTCCTAAAGAATAAAGAAAACATTAAAACCGCCACCTTTAAAACTTATAATAGTTCCTAAAGAATAAAGAAAACAATAAAACGGCCACCTTTAAAACTTAAAATAGTTCCTAAAGAATAAAGAAAACAATAAAACCACCACCTTTAAAACTTATAATAGTTCCTAAAGAATAAAGAAAACAATAAAACCGCCACCTTTATAACTTATAATAGTTCCTAAAGAATAAAGAAAACAATAAAACCACCACCTTTAAAACTTATAATAGTTCCTAAAGAATAAAGAAAACAATAAAACCGCCACCTTTAAAACTTATATTAGTTCCTAAAAAATAAAGAAAACAATAAAACCACCACCTTTAAAATTTATAATAGTTCCTAAAGAATAAAGAAAACAATAAAACCACCACCTTTAAAACTTATAATAGTTCCTAAAGAATAAAGAAAACAATAAAACCGCCACCTTTAAAACTTATAATAGTTCCTAAAGAATAAAGAAAACAATAAAACCACCACCTTTAAAACTTATAATAGTTCCTAAAGAATAAAGAAAACAATAAAACCACCACCTTTAAAACTTATAATAGTTCCTAAAGAATAAAGAAAACAATAAAACCACCACCTTTAAAACTTATAATAGTTCCTAAAGAATAAAGAAAACAATAAAACCACCACCTTTAAAACTTATAATAGTTCCTAAAGAATAAAGAAAACAATAAAACCACCACCTTTAAAACTTATAATAGTTCCTAAAGAATAAAGAAAACAATAAAACCACCACCTTTAAAACTTATAATAGTTCCTAAAGAATAAAGAAAACAATAAAACCACCACCTTTAAAACTTATAATAGTTCCTAAAGAATAAAGAAAACAATAAAACCACCACCTTTAAAACTTATAATAGTTCCTAAAGAATAAAGCCACCTTTAAAACTTAAAATAGTTCCTAAAGAATAAAGAAAACAATAAAACCGCCACCTTTAAAACTTATAAAGTTCCTAAAGAATAAAGAAAACAATAAAACCGCCACCTTTAAAACTTATAATAGTTCCTAAAAAAATAAAGAAAACAATAAAACATACCACCTTTAAAACTTATAATAGTTCCTAAAGAATAAAGAAAACAATAAAACCGCCACCTTTAAAACTTATAATAGTTCCTAAAGAATAAAGAAAACAATAAAACCGCCACCTTTAAAACTTATAATAGTTCCTAAAGAATAAAGAAAACAATAAAACCGCCACCTTTAAAACTTATAATAGTTCCTAAAGAATAAAGAAAACAATAAAACCGCCACCTTTAAAACTTATAATAGTTCCTAAAGAATAAAGAAAACAATAAAACCACCACCTTTAAAACTTATAATAGTTCCTAAAGAATAAAGAAAACAATAAAACCACCACCTTTAAAACTTATAATAGTTCCTAAAGAATAAAGAAAACAATAAAACCGCCACCTTTAAAACTTATAATAGTTCCTAAAGAATAAAGAAAACAATAAAACCACCACCTTTAAAACTTATAATAGTTCCTAAAGAATAAAGAAAACAATAAAACCACCACCTTTAAAAACTTATAATAGTTCCTAAAGAATAAAGAAAACAATAAAACCACCACCTTTAAAACTTATAATAGTTCCTAAAGAATAAAGAAAACAATAAAACCACCACCTTTAAAACTTAGTTCCTAAAAATAAAGAAAACAATAAAACCGCCACATTTAATACTTATAATAGTTCCTAAAGAATAAAGAAAACAATAAAACCACCACCTTTAAAACTTATAATAGTTCCTAAAGAATAAAGAAAACAATTGCCACCTTTAAAACTTTTAATAGTTCCTAAAAATAAAGAAAACAATAAAACCGCCACATTTAAAACTTATAATAGTTCCTAAAGAATAAAGAAAACAATAAAACCACCACCTTTAAAACTTATAATAGTTCCTAAAGAATAAAGAAAACAATAAAACCACCACCTTTAAAACTTATAATAGTTCCTAAAGAATAAAGAAAACAATAAAACCACCACATTTAAAACTTATAATAGTTCCTAAAGAATAAAGAAAACAATAAAACCACCACCTTTAAAACTTATAATAGTTCCTAAAGAATAAAGAAAACAATAAAACCGCCACCTTTAAAACTTATAATAGTTCCTAAAGAATAAAGAAAACAATAAAACCGCCACATTTAAAACTTATAATAGTTCCTAAAGAATAAAGAAAACAATAAAACCACCACCTTTAAAACTTATAATAGTTCCTAAAGAATAAAGAAAACAATAAAACCACCACCTTTAAAACTTATAATAGTTCCTAAAGAATAAAGAAAACAATAAAACCACCACCTTTAAAACTTATAATAGTTCCTAAAGAATAAAGAAAACAATAAAACCACCACCTTTAAAACTTATAATAGTTCCTAAAGAATAAAGAAAACAATAAAACCGCCACCTTTAAAACTTATAATAGTTCCTAAAGAATAAAGAAAACAATAAAAACCACCTTTAAAACTTATAATAGTTCCTAAAGAATAAAGAAAACAATAAAACCACCACCTTTAAAACTTATAATAGTTCCTAAAGTACTTTAAAACTTATAATAGTTCCTAAAGAATAAAGAAAACAATAAAACCGCCACCTTTAAAACTTATAATAGTTCCTAAAAAATAAAGAAAACAATAAAACCGCCACATTTAAAACTTATAATAGTTCCTAAAGAATAAAGAAAACAATAAAACCACCACCTTTAAAACTTATAATAGTTCCTAAAGAATAAAGAAAACAATAAAACCGCCACCTTTAAAACTTATAATAGTTCCTAAAGAATAAAGAAAACAATAAAACCGCCACCTTTAAAACTTATAATAGTTCCTAAAGAATAAAGAAAACAATAAAACCGCCACATTTAAAACTTATAATAGTTCCTAAAGAATAAAGAAAACAATAAAACCACCACCTTTAAAACTTATAATAGTTCCTAAAGAATAAAGAAAACAATAAAACCGCCACCTTTAAAACTTATAATAGTTCCTAAAGAATAAAGAAAACAATAAAACCGCCACATTTAAAACTTATAATAGTTCCTAAAGAATAAAGAAAACAATAAAACCACCACCTTCAAAACATATAATAGTTCCTAAAGAATAAAGAAAACAATAAAACCGCCACCTTTAAAACTTATAATAGTTCCTAAAGAATAAAGAAAACAATAAAAACCTTTAAAACTTATAATAGTTCCTAAAAATAAAGAAAACAATAAAACCGCCACCTTTAAAACTTATAATAGTTCCTAAAGAATAAAGAAAACAATAAAACCGCCACCTTTAAAACTTATAATAGTTAAAACCGCCACATTTAAAACTAAAGTTCCTAAAGAATAAAGAAAACAATAAAACCGCCACCTTTAAAACTTATAATAGTTCCTAAAGAATAAAGAAAACAATAAAACCGCCACCTTTAAAACTTATAATAGTTCCTAAAGAATAAAGAAAACAATAAAACCGCCACATTTAAAACTTATAATAGTTCCTAAAGAATAAAAGAAAACAATAAAAAAACAATAAAACCACCTTTAAAACTTATAATAGTTCCTAAAGAATAAAGAAAACAATAAAACCGCCATTTTTAAAACTTATAATAGTTCCTAAAAATAAAGAAAACAATAAAACCGCCACATTTAAAACTTATAATAGTTCCTAAAGAATAAAGAAAACAATAAAACCACCACCTTTAAAACTTATAATAGTTCCTAAAGAATAAAGAAAACAATAAAACCGCCACCTTTAAAACTTATAATAGTTCCTAAAGAATAAAGAAAACAATAAAACCACCACCTTTAAAACTTATAATAGTTCCTAAAGAATAAAGACAACACTAAAACCACCACCTTTAAAACTTATAATAGTTCCTAAAGAATAAAGAAAACAATAAAACCACCACCTTAAAGAAAACAATAAAAACTTATAATGGTTCCTAAAGAATAAAGAAAACAATAAAACCACCACCTTTAAAACTTATAATAGTTCCTAAAGAATAAAGAAAACAATAAAACCACCACCTTTAAAACTTATAATAGTTCCTAAAGAATAAAGAAAACAATAAAACCACCACCTTTAAAACTTATAATAGTTCCTAAAGAATAAAGAAAACAATAAAACCACCACCTTTAAAACTTATAATAGTTCCTAAAGAATAAAGAAAACAATAAAACCGCCACCTTTAAAACTTATAATAGTTCCTAAAAAATAAAGAAAACAATAAAACCGCCACATTTAAAACTTATAATAGTTCCTAAAGAATAAAGAAAACAATAAAACCACCACCTTTAAAACTTATAATAGTTCCTAAAGAATAAAGAAAACAATAAAACCGCCACCTTTAAAACTTATAATAGTTCCTAAAAATAAAGAAAACAATAAAACCGCCACCTTTAAAACTTATAATAGTTCCTAAAGAATAAAGAAAACAATAAAACCGCCACATTTAAAACTTATAATAGTTCCTAAAGAATAAAGAAAACAATAAAACCACCACCTTTAAAACTTATAATAGTTCCTAAAGAATAAAGAAAACAATAAAACCACCACCTTTAAAACTTATAATAGTTCCTAAAGAATAAAGAAAACAATAAAACCGCCACCTTTAAAACTTATAATAGTTCTTAAAGAATAAAGAAAACAATAAAACCGCCACATTTAAAACTTATAATAGTTCCTAAAGAATAAAGAAAACAATAAAACCACCACCTTTAAAACTTATAATAGTTCCTAAAGAATAAAGAAAACAATAAAACCGCCACCTTTAAAACTTATAATAGTTCCTAAAGATTAAAGAAAACAATAAAACCGCCACCTTTAAAACTTATAATAGTTCCTAAAAAATAAAGAAAACAATAAAACCGCCACATTTAAAACTTATAATAGTTCCTAAAGAATAAAGAAAACAATAAAACCACCACCTTTAAAACTTATAATAGTTCCTAAAGAATAAAGAAAACAATAAAACCATACACCTTTAAAACTTATAATAGTTCCTAAAAAATAAAGAAAACAATAAAACCGCCACATTTAAAACTTATAATAGTTCCTAAAGAATAAAGAAAACAATAAAACCGCCACATTTAAAACTTATAATAGTTCCTAAAGAATAAAGAAAACAATAAAACCACCACCTTTAAAACTTATAATAGTTCCTAAAGAATAAAGAAAACAATAAAACCGCCACCTTTAAAACTTATAATAGTTCCTAAAGAATAAAGAAAACAATAAAACCGCCACCTTTAAAACTTATAATAGTTCCTAAAGAATAAAGAAAACAATAAAACCGCCACCTTTAAAACTTATAATGGTTCCTAAAGAAAACAATAAAAATAAAGAAAACAATAAAACCGCCACCTTTAAAACTTATAATAGTTCCTAAAGAATAAAGAAAACAATAAAACCGCCACCTTTAAAACTTATAATAGTTCCTAAAGAATAAAGAAAACAATAAAACCGCCACCTTTAAAACTTATAATAGTTCCTAAAAAATAAAGAAAACAATAAAACCGCCACATTTAAAACTTATAATAGTTCCTAAAGAATAAAGAAAACAATAAAACCGCCACATTTAAAACTTATAATAGTTCCTAAAAATAAAGAAAACAATAAAACCGCCACCTTTAAAACTTATAATAGTTCCTAAAGAATAAAGAAAACAATAAAACCGCCACCTTTAAAACTTATAATAGTTCCTAAAAATAAAGAAAACAATAAAACCGCCACATTTAAAACTTATAATAGTTCCTAAAGAATAAAGAAAACAATAAAACCACCACCTTTAAAACTTATAATAGTTCCTAAAGAATAAAGAAAACAATAAAACCGCCACCTTTAAAACTTATAATAGTTCCTAAAGAATAAAGAAAACAATAAAACCACCACCTTTAAAACTTATAATAGTTCCTAAAGAATAAAGAAAACAATAAAAACCTTATAACCTTTAAAACTTATAATAGTTCCTAAAGAATAAAGAAAACAATAAAACCACCACCTTTAAAACTTATAATGGTTCCTAAAGAATAAAGAAAACAATAAAACCACCACCTTTAAAACTTATAATAGTTCCTAAAGAATAAAGAAAACAATAAAACCGCCACCTTTAAAACTTATAATAGTTCCTAAAGAATAAAGAAAACAATAAACCGCCACATTTAAAACTTATAATAGTTCCTAAAGAATAAAGAAAACAATAAAACCGCCACATTTAAAACTTATAATAGTTCCTAAAGAATAAAGAAAACAATAAAACCACCACCTTTAAAACTTATAATAGTTCCTAAAGAATAAAGAAAACAATAAAACCGCCACCTTTAAAACTTATAATAGTTCCTAAAGAATAAAGAAAACAATAAAACCACCACCTTTAAAACTTATAATGGTTCCTAAAGAATAAAGAAAACAATAAAACCACCACCTTTAAAACTTATAATAGTTCCTAAAGAATAAAGACAACACTAAAACCACCACCTTTAAAACTTATAATAGTTCCTAAAGAATAAAGAAAACAATAAACCACCACCTTTAAAACTTATAATGGTTCCTAAAGAATAAAGAAAACAATAAAACCACCACCTTTAAAACTTATAATAGTTCCTAAAGAATAAAGAAAACAATAAAACCACCACCTTTAAAAACTTATAATGGTTCCTAAAGAATAAAGAAAACAATAAAACCGCCACCTTTAAAACTTATAATAGTTCCTAAAGAATAAAGAAAACAATAAAACCACCACCTTTAAAACTTATAATAGTTCCTAAAGAATAAAGAAAACAATAAAACCGCCACCTTTAAAACTTATAATAGTTCCTAAAGAATAAAGAAAACAATAAAACCGCCACCTTTAAAACTTATAATAGTTCCTAAAGAATAAAGAAAACAATAAAACCGCCACCTTTAAAACTTATAATAGTTCCTAAAAAATAAAGAAAACAATAAAACCGCCACATTTAAAACTTATAATAGTTCCTAAAGAATAAAGAAAACAATAAAACCGCCACATTTAAAACTTATAATAGTTCCTAAAGAATAAAGAAAACAATAAAACCACCACCTTTAAAACTTATAATAGTTCCTAAAGAATAAAGAAAACAATAAAACCGCCACCTTTATATTTTATAATAGTTCCTAAAAATAAAGAAAACAATAAAACCGCCACATTTAAAACTTATAATAGTTCCTAAAGAATAAAGAAAACAATAAAACCGCAACCTTTAAAACTTATAATAGTTCCTAAAAAATAAAGAAAACAATAAAACCGCCACATTTAAAACTTATAATAGTTCCTAAAGAATAAAGAAAACAATAAAACCGCCACATTTAAAACTTATAATAGTTCCTAAAGAATAAAGAAAACAATAAAACCACCACCTTTAAAAACTTATAATAGGTTCTAAAGAATAAAGAAAACAATAAAACCGCCACCTTTAAAACTTATAATAGTTCCTAAAGATTAAAGAAAACAATAAAACCGCCACCTTTAAAACTTATAATAGTTCCTAAAAAATAAAGAAAACAATAAAACCGCCACATTTAAAACTTATAATAGTTCCTAAAGAATAAAGAAAACAATAAAACCACCACCTTTAAAACTTATAATAGTTCCTAAAGAATAAAGAAAACAATAAAACCGCCACCTTTAAAACTTATAATAGTTCCTAAAAAATAAAGAAAACAATAAAATCGCCACATTTAAAACTTATAATAGTTCCTAAAGAATAAAGAAAACAATAAAACCGCCACATTTAAAACTTATAATAGTTCCTAAAGAATAAAGAAAACAATAAAACCACCACCTTTAAAACTTATAATGGTTTCTAAAGAATAAAGAAAACAATAAAACCGCCACCTTTAAAACTTATAATGGTTCCTAAAATAAAGAAAACAATAAAACCGCCACATTTAAAACTTATAATGGTTCCTAAAGAATAAAGAAAACAATAAAACCACCACCTTTAAAACTTATAATAGTTCCTAAAGAATAAAGAAAACAATAAAACCGCCACCTTTAAAACTTATAATAGTTCCTAAAAAATAAAGAAAACATTAAAACCGCCACATTTAAAACTTATAATAGTTCCTAAAGAATAAAGAAAACAATAAAACCACCACCTTTAAAACTTATAATAGTTCCTAAAGAATAAAAAAAACAATAAAACCGCCACCTTTAAAACTTATAATAGTTCCTAAAGAATAAAGAAAACAATAAAACCGCCACCTTTAAAACTTATAATAGTTCGTAAAAAATAAAGAAAACAATAAAACCGCCAGATTTAAAACTTATAATGGTTCCTAAAGAATAAAGAAAACAATAAAACCACCACCTTTAAAACTTATAATAGTTCCTAAAGAATAAAGACAACAATAAAACCACCACCTTTAAAACTTATAATAGTTCCTAAAGAATAAATATAACAATAAAACC
>NW_027467830.1:0-60380 GCF_004210375.1 Tachypleus tridentatus
TTTGTTAAAAATGTAATTGCTAGGAATATTTTAAAATTTAAGTAAATAATACACTAACCTCAGTAATACATTAGCACGCATGTATGTAAACTAAAGTTGACAAGTATAGCTCTAACTTGTGACAGTTTGCAACAAGTGTCATTTACTCTTGGCAGTATGAATATTTTAACACCAAGTCGCTTGTAATTTTCACTGTTTACCCAGTTTGATCACTTCAGAGCTATTTTAGCAATTCAGCTTGATTTATTGTATATACAGTATACTTTATATATTATTATTTGAAGTTGAAATACATTTCCTCTGTAGATGTTATTTCATATCATTCTGAATAGTATGTGTCTTTGAAGTGGAATAATGCATTTTGGGTTGGTATATCATTATTAAATGGGTATAACTGAGCTTTGCAGAGAACAAAGTCTTATATTAGATATTACAATTATGTGAATTTTCACCCTACATTTTTTTTTTCCAGATCATTAATATTTTTTGTATTATCACAGACTCTTCTTCTTCAAGACTTGCATGAATTCTCGATGTGTAACCAGTTGCTGGTTCCGAAGCTAGTGAAGACATATGGAAACAAGGAGGTTTCTTATTAGAGAAGATGGTATATAGACCTTTATCACCTACACCATCCACATGTGAAGTTCTGTGATCACTCTACAAAAGTATTGTACAATTTCAATTGTGCATTACTGATGGATTACTGCTTTTGTAAGTAATTTTATACATTATCTGTTTATAGTTATTATTAATTTTAACTTCACTCTGTAGAACACTGATGCTCCAGAACAACAAAGTTACTTAGAAGCCACCATCATGAAGTTTATGCCTGGAACGTTTGAACTCTTGGCACTTCTTTATCCTAGGTTGAATACAGGACCAGGTCACAGTGTCAAATAATATAACTTTAGTAATAGGTATAACTTAATGACTTTTTTTTGAAGATATAAATCTTTAATTTACTTTTAAATAAATAAGCTGGTATTTTAAGTTAAAATACCTAACTTATATTTAGTCACATAATAGTACTAGAGAGCATTTATTATGTTGAGAAGAGGTTAAAAAGGATTGAAATAAATTATTTAATAACCTGTTTTTTTCAATGTTAATAATATAACAAACATAATAACAAAAGTATTACGGTCCAGAGAACTCTTAAGGTACATGGAAATAGTATGTGCATAGTTTTATTTTAAAATTGATATTTGTTAAGACAGGCACTTAATTGTTTTTCTTCTGTTGTTTTATTATGGATGTAAAATGCTTATTTCTGTTCCTTATGTTATATTCTAATTATTATTTTCGATTCTCCAACTTTCCAAATCTGAAATTTAAATTTGTGTTGAATAGGATACGAAGTTCTCTCAGTGTTCTATCTAAGATGCTGATATTGTTGTGTTCATTAAAGCACACAAATTATTTATTTACTTTTAAATGTTTCATGTTAACAATCTTAGATTTAATTTTTTTTAATTAGGTGATACATATACTGTCATTTCTTGTATTTTTAAATAATATTTTTAAAGTATTTTCTTTCTGTATATAAACTGACAGTTTTCATTGTTTATGAAACTATTTAATCAGGTATTTTAAGTGTCTTTATAGTTGAGTTTGTGGAGATTGCAGTGTAATAGAGATATAAAATAGTGGTATATATAACCTAACAAAAAAAAAAAAATTAAAGGTTTACAGTATCTATTATTAATAATTCATTACCAGTACATTTGTAGTTCGATACAATTTCTGTTATAGATTGAATGAAACACTTTGTGAAGGACATTCAGGGACTTAGCAAGAGGAAAAGACGAAAGCTCACTTTCAGGTTTGTGTTTTTATTAGTGTTTTTTAGAGACCCTTAAGACAATATTCTTAATATTATAGGATTTGACTGTGGTAGTAATGGGTATTTTGTCTTACCATGTTCTATATATATCCTTTTATTATTTGTTTAGTAAATATGTAATGTATAATAATTACCTAAGTTAGATACAGATAATTGCAAAACTTTTTTGTAAGGAAGATATTTCGTGGTGTGTACATAAATCAAGCTTTCCAGTACACCTTTTTTAAAATTTAGTATAGAAATTTAAACCTCTTGTGACATCTGAATTGCTCACCAGTGTGGCTGAATCTGCTATAATATCCAGGTTTATGGAGAGTAAATTCTGTATCTTATTTCCTCCTTACAAAATTCCACACAACACATGATATCTGGTTCTTAGTTTTATAAAGGTGTCTCTCCATGGATATCTTGCATTCTGTGGACAGATATTGTCAAATAAGGCTTGTTTAAGCTTGTTAGTCACTATAAGGTGTTTAAGTTAATATGAATAATTCTACTACTTTATGGAAGAGGGACAGTTCAGCCAACCTTCTAAACTCTATCTTCATAGCTGCTTACTATTAATAGACAAGTTCTTTTGGCAGTGAATTTTATTTTTGATGTTAATAAATCAAGATTTTGGCCTGTACCCTGTATACTAGAAATTGTATCCTTTCTAGCCTACCACCCAAATTCAATTTAATTACATTGCATAAGAGGGCCATCTTTTTAATCAAGTTTTATACATTTCTTTATTGGTATATTGAACTGTTTTTTTTTAGTTTAGTGTTGATGGTCATTTTTACCCTTTAATAAAAATATATTCAAAAAAGATCTGTTATATCTTTCAACTGATTTATGCTAAAATATTTAGATTAATATTACAAAACACAGATTTTTTTATGCATTTTTATTAAATAGAAACTGGTTTTAAGAAAATCTCCATTAAAAAGAGAAAAAGTGTGAAATTTCTCTAATCCAAGAAGATTTGTAATAATAATAAGCTTTGAATGCATTGTATCTTGAAGGTATCTTTAATATTATTGTAAGAGTTATCATCTTCATGAAGGGTAGTTGTTTTGGATGGTATAATCACTGTTACTTGTGAGACTATGCATATTTATTTTACAGACCAAGAATGTAAGAATTACTAACTCAGTATATTAAGACAGTTGTCCTCAGACTTTGTTTTATTATTATTATTCTCTACATACTCAAAGTAAATATCAGTGAAAGCACTACCTTATGTGAGATCAGTGGTTAACTTAAGTTGAATGATTATTCATATCTGGATTATTTCATTTGGTTCATATATTGGCTAAACTTCTCTGTTAAGAGAAACAGTTGCACATCAAATTACTTCTATAAAATGCTTAACAGTTTAGTTTTGAATGGTAATTTTCATTGTATCTATGATAGTGCTAAACTTAATTACACAGGATGAGAAGGCTGATCGTGGAGATCACATAACTTTACAAACTTTCTTGTTGGGGCAAAAGGACCTGTAATTATTCCAGTATGTTTAGCTATGTTTCTTACTTTGATAAACAGTTGTTGTTCAAAATGTGGTTGTATTAATATTTGATTGTAAATCTTTATAAGTCTAGTATATTATTTGTTTTGAATTTCACACAAAGCTACATGAGAGCTTCCCCATTTAGAGGGAGGGCAGCTAGTCATCACCACCCACTGCCAATGTTTGGGCTACTCTTTTTTACCAACAAATAGTGGGATTGACTTTACATTATAACATCCCCATGGCTGAAAGGGCAAGCATATTTGGGGCAACTGGGATTTGAATCGTTGACTCTCAGATTACGAGTCAACACCTTAACCCACCAGGCCAGGTGGGTATACTATTTTGTTAATAATGCTGGTTTTATCGCAGTGATTGTTTTTGTTTTTCCCTAATCACAGCTTTAACATTGTGAATAAGGGAGATGGTCTGGTACAGAGTGGTCTGGGGTGTGGTGTTGGGACTCTGTTCCTTTCCTAAGTGCTGTGCTGTGCAAATTGTTCTGCTTCTGTTAAGAATATTTACGATATTTCTCTTTGAAATGTTCGTTGTTTTGACTTTACAGTGTTTAATGATCTTGTTGTTATATAAGTATTTTACCTTGCAAATGACTGATAATATAATCTCAAGTGTGAGCCTACCAGTGACAAATTTCACTGTTGAATTGTTTGAAATCTTCTATGTGTAAACTGGTAGACAACTGCCAGGGAAGTAAAATCAACAGAATAAAATAGCTCATGCTCATTTTATACACTTCACTGTGTCTTGCTGATCTAGATATTTTCATAGGCACGGGTAATCTGTCGACTGGCCTTGATGTTTCTCTTAGAGAGCAAAGGTTTCCTCCTTGCACACCTCCCATGTAAGTTAAACTTGTGCAGTCTCTTTCTGATTGTAGAGGCATGCACTTTCACATCAACAGTAGCCAGAACCTGCTGTAAATCCGTGCTGACATTTTAAAGTGTATAGAGACCTCCTATAGCATCTTGGGTCTGCTCACGGGGTGAACTTGCTTAGAAGACCAGACCTGGGCATGTTGGCAGTTGTTTTGAAAGTCCTCCACTTGTTGACTATTTTCCAGACAGTGGAATGGCTGATTTCGAAATCTTTTGGGATCTTTTTAAATCCCTTACCAGACTCATAAGCTGCTACAATTTTCTTTCTCAAGGCCTCAGACAGCTCTTTTGCTCAATCTCACTCCAACAGTCAGGCATGTAAATCATGCAATTTAAATCATCTCATTCTTATATTGTCTATATGTGTAAGTTATGGTCATTGTGATTTGGCTTTGATTATATCCTAATTCAAATTCTAGGTTGAATACATGATATGGATTGGATATGTAAAACAAACAAAGAAAAAATAATGTAGTGTATCACTACTTTGATGTGATCAGTGAATTGGATCTACTGATAACAGCAAATTTGTCCAGGAAGTATGGGGTACTGTATTTAACAAGTTTTTTAGTGTATATAAAATAAGGGAGGATGTGCAGACTGTAACAGTTGATGTTTATGCTAAACTGTGCTTAGTTTTACAGGTTTCACTCTCAGGATTGATAACTGAAATCATTTAGACTGAAACTGTTTTAGTCATAACTTATTTTACTAATTATCTTTCCCAGAAAAGATAACCATGTTTTGTCAATAATTTAAGTAAATCTCTCTATGCCAAAGAGAATGACAACTATTTTTTTATACTTTTGACCTCGCTTTGGTTCAGGGTTCTCAGACCATGACACAAACTGGACAACATTTCTATATCATCTAGAGCTTCAACAACAAGGAAGAACCAACAGTTGGTTCATGGAATTGGAGAAGTTGGTATGTATATGTAATAAAATATTGGAAATGAATATTACTTGTTAGTAATGGAGGATTAATAATCAAGTTAGCTGGCAACAGTTTAACATATTTAGCAAAGTTATGAAATGGATTGAAACTAAAGTGAAAACAAATTTTAATGTCATAAAACAATATATTAATTAAAGCAAAGAGGAAAGAATATAATATTTTAAATTCAAAAAAGGAAATAATGAACGTATCAGAAGCATTAAGCTAAAAAAGATCCTAAAGGGGAAACCATACTTTTACCTCACTATCAAATTTTACCCATTTAAAAATGTAAAAAATTTGGCATTTTGCCACATATTTTTCTTCTTTGTAACAATGTACACTTTTTAAACTTTTAAGTTTATTTTGTTTAATCTTTTTCGTACCATTCCCCAGTGTCACAATGATATATCTGTGAAATTACATGCAGCTTGCTTTAAATTACAAATTATGTTACCCATGAGCTATTACAACCTGTTCTTGTGCCTTTAGAACCATTTTTTTATATTATAATCTTAACTAACCTAACAAATACACCTATATTTACATGTCAATTACTTTTACACTTATGCCTAAATAACAAACACTAAAAAAAAAGAAAGTACTCAACTAATCTCCTGTTTTTTTCTTGAACTTTTCTATTTGTTAGCTCTGTAACCAAACAAATTTCATACTTTTTTGAGGGGTGGTGGATAAAATAGGGTTGATGTGTTGGTTTGTAGATGTTTTTGAATTTCACACAAAGCTACTCGAGGGCTATCTGTGCTAGCCATTCTTAATTTAGGACTGTTGGGCTACTCTTTTTACCAACGAATAGTGGGATTGACCATGGCTGAAAGGGCGAGCATGTTTGGAATGACAGGGTTGCGAACCCACAACCCTCAGATTACGAGTCGCACGCCTTAACACGCGTCGCCATGCTGGGCCATATAAAAGCTAGCATGTTTTGTGTGTAATATTTTACATTACTGGTAGTTTCATTACTACCACAATACAAATCTGTGTATTGATTATTGAAGGATCTATGTAGATGGCCTAGTGGTTATTATATCCAAACTTTGAATATGAGAATTCATGATTTATGACATGTCACAGAAACAAACTTGTTTACATACTTTGAGGCCATGGGTGCACTATGAGAGTGATCATCAAATCCCATTGTTTGGTCAGACAGGGTTATCACGAGTTGAGCAACTAACTTCCTTTTTGTTTATCTTTTGAATATTAGGGAAGGATGTGAAAAAACTGACCCATTATGTGCATGATTCTAAAACAAACAAAATACTGTTGTATATGAATTTCATGTTATACTTTGTCTTTATACCCAGTTTGTATAAATGTCAGATAAAAGGCTAGTTATGTTTTTTATAAACTTCATGTGCCTTCATAACTGGTCTTTTAAAATTACATTAGTGAATGCTTTGTATTGAACGAGGTTGTGTATTGCCTTCAATATATTTTTAACTTTATATTAATGTCACTCTGTTCCAGACTTGCTTTAGTTTTGTTATATTTGTAATATGGTAATTGTAAAGTATAATTTGATATAAAATATTAGGAGATTTTGCAAACTGTAACAAAACAATATTGGACTTGTAAAACATACATTGAGAATAGTCCATACATTCACTGTTAGCATTAGTTAAGGCTGTCACCGAGTGTAATATAATATGATACAGCTGTTTAATAGAAGTGTAATTTTTGTTTTAAAATTCCATCAAGTATATGTTCATCACTGTAATATTTTACTCAAGAACAAGTAGCAAAAAAATTGCAATGGTTTGTTTACAGATGTAAAATCAATAAAAGGCATAATTGACAAGAACTTGATTGAGGGTCTTAACTTAAGAGAGACATATGTGAAGAATAGAAATATATTTTTGTATTTTATAATTTGTTAGAAGTACTTACTCTTTTTTCATGTTTCTGTCAAACCTTTTCTGTTGTTTGTATGTGTTGTTCATATAATCCATAGCATACCCTTTTATGGTATAATAATATATACATATAGTGTACATCAACTTCATTGATTTACTTCTACAGCTATTTATTGCTGTTTAGCCATAACTAACATTTATCTATGCTTATACTTTTACAAAAGCTTCTCCTAACATCCCACAAAAAATCAAAGCACTAAGTGATGGAGATGACACAGAAAGAAGCTGAGCTATAAATACATCAGTACCTTAAAACGATTCTCTGCCTTACTGTCAGTATATTTGGGATTTTTCAAGAAACTGAGCAAATTCTGTCACAAGAAAATTTCCACAGCATGAAGATGAGTTTAGAGTAGGAATGGTAAAATGAAATACTGCAGAAATATCTAATAACAATCTATATCCATATACAAACTTCTAACATTATTTAATAATCAATATATTGTTGTATTTGTCTACTATTGTATTTTCAATCTTATCTGGTGCTCCTTTGCATTAAGGTGCAAGAAATATTACATAGTTATACATTTCTTTAACTTCGGAGAAAATTTTTTCTTTATTTTTCTTACATTTCAGCAAGAAATAAACAAAAAATAATTCAACAACTGAAAAAAAAAATATTACACTGAATTATCCCTTCACCAAAGAAGCAGTATTTATTTCTCGTGCAAAAAATTTTGTTTTTAAAATTTGGTTGTAACACTGAAGTTTTTCCAAATCACTAAAATCAAATTAAATTTGGGTGGAAATTAGGTTGGCTGAACTGTCCCTCTTCCATAAAATAGTAGAATTATTCATATTAACTTAAACACCTTATAGTGACTAACAAGCTTAAACAAGCCTTATTTGACAATATCTGTCCACAGAATGCAAGATATCCATGGAGAAGACACCTTTATAAAACTAAGAACCAGATATCATGTGTTGTGTGGAATTTTGTAAGGAGGAAAGAAGATACAGAATTTACTCTCCATAAACCTGGATATTATAGCAGATTCAGCCACACTGGTGAGCAATTCAGATGTCACAAGAGGTTTAAATTTCTATACTAAATTTTAAAAAATGGTGTACTGGAAAGCTTGATTTATGTACACACCCACGAAATATCTTCCTTACAAAAAAGTTTTGCAATTATCTGTATCTAACTTAGGTAATTATTATACATTACATATTTACTAAACAAATAATAAAAGGATATATATAGAACATGGTAAGACAAAAGACCCATTACTACCACAGTCAAATCCTATAATATTAAGAATATTGTCTTAAAGGTCTCTAAAAAAACACTAATAAAAACACAAACCTGAAAGTGAGCTTTCGTCTTTTTCCTCTTGCTAAGTCCCTGAATGTCCTTCACAAAGTGTTTCATTCAATCTATAACAGAAATTGTATCGAACTACAAATGTACTGGTAATGAATTATTAATAATAGATACTGTAAACCTTAATTTTTTTATTTTTGTTAGTTATATATACCACTATTTTATATCTCTATTACACTGCAATCTCCCACAAACTCAACTATAAAGACACTTAAAATACCTCATTACATAGTTTCATAAACAATGAAAAACTGTCAGTTTATATACAGAAAGAAAATACTTTAAAAATATTATTTAAAAATACAAGAAATGACAGTATATGTTTCACCTAATTAAAAAAATTAAATCTAAGATTGTTAACATGAAACATTTAAAAGTAAATAAATAATTTGTGTGCTTTAATGAACACAACAATATCAGCGTCTTAGATAGAACACTGAGAGAACTCGGATCCCTATTCAACACAAATTTAAATTTCAGATTTGGAAAGTTGGAGAATCGGAAAATAATAATTAGAATATAACATAAGGAACAGAAATAAGCATTTTACATCCATAATATAACAACAGAAGAAAAACAATTAAGTGCCTGTCTTAACAAATATCAATTTTAAAATAAAACTATGCACATACTATTTCCATGTACCTTAAGAGTTCTCTGGACGTAATACTTTTGTTATTATGTTTGTTATATTATTAACATTGAAAAACAGGTTATTAAATAATTTATTTCAATCCTTTTTAACCTCTTCTCAACATAATAAATGCTCTCTAGTACTATTATGTGACTAAATATAAATTAAGTATTGTTAACTTAAATGCTACAGCTTATTTATTTAAAAGGAAATTAAAGATTTATATCTTCACCCAAAAAATGTTATAATGATAAGTCATTATCTATTGTAAAAGTTTTACAATTATCTGTATCTAACTTAGGTAATGATTATACAACACATACTTACTAAACAAATAATAAAAGGATATATATAGAACATGGTAAGACAAAAGACCCATTACTACCACAGTCAAATCCTATAATATTAAGAATGTTGTTTTAAAGGTCTCTAAAACACTGATCAGAAACTTTTGGGCTACTATTTTACCAATGATTAATGGGAATGACCATCACATTAAAATACCTCATGTCTCAAAGATCAAGCATATTCAGTGACAGATTGCAAGTGGGGTACTATTGGGCTAAATTTTATGTTTGAGAAAAGCAAATCCATAATATGTCATGAATGAAATACAAGTTCAAAAGTAAATAAAGCATTCTACATTAATATAAAGAGTAGCTAACTTAGTAGTGAAAAAATAAAACAAACATGTAATACATAACTTTAAAAACTCCAAATAACTTCACTACTTTCATCACTAAATACAGGAACAATTTTTATTCTAGAACATGTATATGTAATGCAGTTATTTCCATATATACAACAGCAAAAACTGAACAGCAAGTTTGTTTGTACAACCTTTCATAAAAACAATGTCATGTTTCTTGCTATTCAGAAATGTCCATTTTACTTAAGAAGGTTTTAAAATAAATTTTTCATGCATGATAAGTTCAATCTTTACCTTTATCAGAGCAAGTATAGATCAAATTCAACTAGACGTTGTTGAGAATGTTTCTCAAATATGTGACATGGAATAATATAAAACTGAATCAGCTCTTACAAGCAAAATGAGTTTTTTTTTCATACTTTGAAATGTATTGAAGTTCAAAAGATACTAACAGTATATGTTTTTAGGCTATTGAAAGTCATTTTTAGACTACTTAGTGGTACCTCAAATATAAGTTACATACAATTATATTTCATACTTATGCTTTAAAACATTCATAGTGAACTACAAAAATACATCACGCCATTCAGTTTTTGATGAGGCACAAGTTCCATCTGAGAATCTGTCTCTTTCACTCTTCTCTGCATTTTCATTATCATCTGATTGTTTATTTATACCTCCAGCCACATCATTATATTCCACCTTGAATAAATTTCAAAGAAAATTAATGGAAAATAAAAATTATACATTTCATTTTACATTGCACATAATAATATTCAAAACCAATAAATTACAAGCAAACACTGAAGTTGAAACAACAAAAGCTAGCTTTAATAAATTTAAATTAACTGTCAAATCAAGAAAAATTCCCTAATTTATGAAATGCCTCTGCTTATTTTGGAGCAAAGCTATACTGAATATTCACAACCTTAGATTCATGACTACCAAAAAATAGCTTGTCATTGTCTCAAACTTTTTTACTCATACTTCTAAACTTTTGTTTTATGGAACAATTTGTAAAAAGAAAATGATAATTATAATTACAGGCAATGAAACTCACAGTTTCTAGCAAAAAAAATATTTTTCAAACAAAGAGTAATAAATACCTTGAATCTACAAATTACAGAAATGTAGCCTCATGAGGTTAACCTAATCTCACTCAAATTATATATTTTCTTATTATCTCAGCTCAATAAAACTGTAATGTCACCTGGTGCACCTGCTGTTCTGAAAAAAAAAAAAAAAGTCTGGAAGTGAGGGAATGGGATGGAAGAAAGTCTGATAAACTTTTGTGAATTTCTGTTTAATGCTTGAATAAAGTTGTTGGAAAGGTTCACAAGGATGATGGCATTGTAGAAGGTCCAAAGGAAAATTTATCCTCCCACTAGGAAACAACAGGATAGAAAAATAAAAATATGAGATCATACTCAGATACAGAATGCTCCAATGATCATCAAAAACGAGCACAATTTTTTCTTTGCTTCTCAAATAATGCAAATTAACCTTCAACATGCTATATTTTAATAAACAATATTCTAGTACTACACAAGGAATTTGAGGATATGTAACAAGAATTAATTTATTTTCACAGGTAAACAAAACTGCATAATACAGAGTAGTCACTTAACTTTTCCCTACTTTTCTACATATTAATTTATTGCATCTTACAAATACTAACAAAGTGAAATCTGATGCACATATACAGCAATTTCATTTCACAAAATAACAAAAATAAAAGACCGACCATGGGGATTTAAATTATTAATTTACAAGAATAAGACAACTAAATATAATTTCTTTGGTCATATTATACATTTAATTCATGTCTCCTGAATAATGAATAATACTTTAGATTTTCTGGGGCAAATTATTTCACACACTAGCAAGTTTGATATTTTCTTTTGGCTTCCTTATTCATCAGTTTAATTTTGGTTGAGAGTTGTTTCTATTTCAACTTTCTTCAACCAGGAGCTATTATACCATGCAATTTTATGTAGTTCTAAAGTTCACATTACAATTAAGAAATTGATGTTGTGCAATTGCACTTTTACATGCAAATCCCAGATACCTGCTAAAGCAATAAATTTTAATAACAATTGTACATCACATTTTATGTATAATAATGGATGTTACAATAAAATGTAGACTTCAGCATCTTCAGATAAAATTTTAAGAGAAGTTTCCTTCACATCTAATACAAAAGTGTACAATTTTACTAAAATTTTCATTAAATCCAAAAATGAACTTTTGTATCCCAAAGTTCAAATAACAAAAATACATAAGATAATGCTTAGAACCCTCTAAAAGACTTTACAATATTGTATACATTTTAACCCATTGTTTCTACAGCTCTGAAAAATTCTTTAAAATAGTCCCTACTCTCAACACAATATCAACCTTGGATGCACAGACATAATATATGCACGTGCAAACATAAAAAACCTATCTAACCACATAAATAACTTACAAAACTTCCACGTACAAAATGTACTACATGAAGCATCAATCAAGATTTGTAAGTTTTAATAATTCAATTACATAAGTGCAGTCAATTTGTTGAGATTAATTATCACACTTGGCAGACTCTGTTTAACAAAACAAGAAGAGTATTCACAACACAATACAATTAGAACTAATACATAACAAACTACATAAACTACTTCCAATGTGAAATGAGCATGATGGGATTTGAATGCAAACTTCAAGAAATTACTTATTTTAACAATAATCTTATTTTCCATTCCATTACATTATTTCCTTTTCCTGGTTTATTAGGGGTAACCACCCTAGCACAAATAGTTGTAAATGTTAAATTGTATTTTTGATATATGCATATCTATCAAATGGTTGGGAATTCTCTATAATGAACTAAACAAGTGCTAAACATGTCACCCATTGCACCATGACTTGCAACTGCAGCGAGAAGCCACTGCATTAACATTGCATGCATATATTATCAACATAAAGTGCAATCAACATTGGTATATTCTCAAAGATTACATAAATTCAATTTTTAATGTTAATGCTGACAAAGGAAGCATTAACAATAACTTTTGTGGACACCATCTTTTGACTTGTACATATAAATTAAAAAGTAAAGTATGAAAGATCAAGTTATAATACAAAAAAAAGTTTAAAGCATAGATCTAAGGCCTATATTTAGTAGCCCTCAGAATGAATTTTAAATGCTTTCCTCAACCTTACTTTTAGTCATGTGGTTTGAAAATGATGTTTTCTAAAATAATTACTGTTTTTAATGTTGTAACTTTTTCTTCAGTTTAGTTGTTTAATTTCAATCTTGTTCCATGACTGAATTTACTTTTACATGCACATCTTTAATAATGTATAAATGGCTTATTGTGGGTGATAACTCACAAATTTACATAGTACCCTAATTTTATTACACATATTTAATTACACACCTTTCTCCTTCTGGTATCATACTGGCATCTCCATCTTTCTTGTGTATATCCTGCTCCAAAACAATTTTGTTGGAACTCTTTTCAAATGACTTGCAAGTCTCTTCCAGAGACATTGTAACCTTGAAGTCTTTACATGCCCACAGATCATCTGCAAAAAATGAGTAATATCCACTTCTAGTAGGTTTTCCTGGCAGATTCCATCCACAACTGCTTCAACATCTTGTTTTTCAAGGTGGTGACCTTGATTTACCTAGGTAAATCAGCAAAAACAAAACAAAACATGAATTAAACATCTGCATAATCTTCAACTAAAAATGTTTTTTAAGTTGTATTTGTATTTTAGCATGCATATTACTTTAATTGACAATAAAATAGTATTGTAAACATTAATTTTAAGTTTCACACACATATAAATGATATTTTGCTCGGATTCCATCATATATATATATTTTACTTAATAAAAATTAGCAAACCAAATCTGAAACATCAAAAACTAAAGCACGAAAGTTGAAGGGGAAAAAAACATCAGTGAGAAAGAGATATAGCATCTTCTAAATGTGACATTCTCATCTGAAGTTGAAGTTTCAGCTAACGTTTAAATAGCTCTGACAGAAACACTACAAAATCAGGTGGAAATGTAAAGGGAAAAAATGCTCTTTCTGTTGGTTATAAACAGGAATTAAAGAGTAGTATGTGGAACTAGATAAGAACTTTTAAAAGATGTGGGAGAAACCACTCTATGATTTTACAAGATCAATACTTTTTTATGAATCTGCTAAAGGTGCAAAATTCTTATTTCATATTTAGCTTGTATGTATTTCAAATTTGCGTTTCTAATTAGTTGGCTACTTGTAGTGGTGGGCATAATAAAATATTAACTGAGCAATAAGACAACTAGACACACAAAAATCAATATTTAACTTTTTTTCTTTACATTTCCTTTTAAATTAAGAAATTAATATATATAAAATACTAAACTATAAATTACAAGCTATGTCTTGATGACAACTTCATTAACATCTGTAGTAAAAAATGTTGCTTAATAAAATTTTGAAATAATGCTCCAAAATTTGACTAGTGTACTTTGATCCACTTAGTGAAAAAAGGTTAAACATGTACTTTTGTAGTCACTTATTCGAAGACATTCTTTGTCACAATTTATCAACAACAATGTGAATACCAACTGTTGTTGATACATCAAGACAAAGACATACTGGTAAATTGCAAAAACATATGATCATGTCTCAAATAGTCAACTTCTTCAAAACCACAAAGGATCTGACGTATTCAACTCTATCATATGAAGAACACTACAAAAAATTATCACATGATATCTGAGTGTTAATACTTTCTCACTCTGAAAATGTATTTCTGATAGGTACTTATCTTCCTCCCCCTCACCTAAATCTTTCTTAATCCTGGTCTGCCATTTAAGCATTGTTAAAAAAATATTTTGTAAAACTGCACCAATCAGTTTTGCACCATTTCAGAATATGTGCTGATAATGCGACTACTTCTCATCAAGCATACAGGTAGCTCCCTCAACTATTCAAGAACAATCCTAACTTTTAAAAATTGTGCAGGCACAAACTATAAACCCAAGAATCTTAGTGAGAGGAAGGGTGTAAAAGTAGATGAGAGAATATAAGTAGTTACTGGGAGTATATTTTCAGATTAAGAAAGTGTTAGATTCTGAAACATTACAACCTTCCTCTCACACAAAGCTGGAATCATACATTGCCAAGTTGGAAGGACTAGTGAAGGACATCAATCGTACACCAAACTGAAATCAACTGCACTGAAAGAACAGGTATACTAGAATATGAAAAGAAAGTGTACTTATGGGATACCACATTATTTCTGGAACAGGAATAAACAGTGATATAATTGGGTCTGAACTGAATTGACAGGCACAATAAAAGATATATAGCACTGAATCACTATAGGAAATACTGGATAACTATGACAAGATACAGTAAGGAGTTGAGAAAAATAGGAAGGCTTGTGTGTATGCAATGTTAAGGAAAGTGCCTTTGGTTACATTTGTTTATGCCAAGTGTCGTCAATCTGGAAAAAACATCCAGTGGAAACACCTCATATAAGACTTAGCAATAAAAAAAAACATCAGGGTGAAGTGCCCTGGACATGTAGGATTCATAACTAGACCTCTGTCCACATCAATTATAAGAAACAAGATGCAATACCAAACATAGTGACAGTGAGTTGTATCATAATGCCAGTAAATGAGCTAGAGAAAACAGCAATAAGTAGCTAGGGCTTGAAAAGCACAAAAATGTATTTGATAGGCCAAGTGCAGTTTGCCTAAGCAAAAAACATCCAGAAGTGCCTTGCATAAGAAACATATGATCTGTTCAGTCAAAAAACATCCAGGAGCAGCATCTTGGATACTGAATATTATTGTACAATTCATTATTTTGTACTGTAACCATAAGAAAAACTACAGCTCTCTTTTCACTTAGTGGATACACATGGGCTAGAAAGTGGTTTTCCAACACCCACTCGAGAAGAAATCTTTATGACCTACCACTCTGACAAGTTAGAACCAGAAGTGGTAAGGACTCCCATTCTCCACTAGAAGAAACGTAGCAAAGAAGGAGGCCAGAAGAACAACACACTGAGGACAGTGCAATGGGTGTCCATAATTCCCTATTTGAAAAGAAGATAAAGCCTGAGTGGGGATGGGCAGAAAAAAAACATACATACATACATACATTAGTGAGAGAGAGAGAGAGATACATATACAAGCTGCCAGTAGTTTTACAGACTTACAGAAACACCCCATATCAATATAATTATTGAATTCTAGTGCAAGTATAACATGGAGCACATCTGACCATATAAGACCTGTCAGCATGCGAGACCCTGAAATACATTATTTATCAACTAAAAATATGTGTGAAAAGTAATATTCTGGTCTAGCACAGTCAAAGGTGATGAGACGTGTAGAATCATCACAGAAGGCAAACAATACCTATCCTAGGTCATGCATATAATGTGCAACAAACGTATAGTGAGGTATTCACATTCGAGCCTGAATGATATCCTCCAAAGACTGGCAAACAGATAAAAGTGATAGTTATATGATGAGAAGAAACATTGTGTTATTGGCGACCTTCTGAATAAGCAATCATACAAGTTGATAAACTTAACCAGTGAGTACAATGGGGACATAGGGAATCCTTGGAATAAATAGACAGAAATAACAACATGAATCGAGGTATTATGGACCACACAACATCTTAGGGAACAAATTGGAACAGCTGATACAAACAAACTCTGATCAAACAACCAGGCAAAGAACTGGTAAATAAGATATACAAAAGGACAGGAAGGATGAAAGCCACAGCAAATGGACCAAGATATGAAGAAAACCACTGCCTCTGGTGTAAAGACAAGGAGAAAGGAAGAATGGAATGGAAGAGGAAAGATGCTACATGATGAGCAAGTCGATGCTGATGCAAAAGCCACATGAGCAAGTGGAATTCTGATTGCAATTGTCAGAGGAGAGACTGAGACAAAGGAAAGGCCAGGGGATGTTGCTCCGGTAAAGGCGAAAGTAGAGGGAACCATGTCTGAGCAGGCCAGTGAGAAAGAAAAAAGTTGTCATCTGGATAAGGGGAAAAAGACTCTGAAGAAGAGTCTGATTTGAGTGCAGATACATAAGTGAAGACTACTAGGTAGTTCTAGTAGGCCCAGTGAAGAAGATTCATAGTCTGAAAATAAAGATCTAAATTTAGTTATCCTTGCTTAGTGATATAGCTGATAACAGTGGAATAATCAGTTTGAACCACAACCACCTTGCAGAGGAAATAATACAGAGTCCAATAAACTGCAAAACGTTCCAGGATATATCAAATGGAAAGAAGTCTCCTCAATAAACAACCAACCAGAAATCTCTTGGGAATTGAGGAAAGCTCCCCTCACCCAAGCCACACTTGGTATATGAAGATAAGCAACCATCATGATTTGATCATTCAGAGTTCCAGGGAAAAAAAACCCTCTTAAGTGAGAGGTAATACTTCATGGTAAAGCACAGTGACTTCAGTTAAAAAGTTCAACTTGGACAATTCTATAACAGGTCTCCAAACATCTGTCTTTTGAGGGACAACAATTAGATGAAAATTACACTCAAGGGGAATGAGTAACACCCATTTGGCAGCACTTTTGTGTAGTAAATCTTGAACAGACCAATCTTTGAAGAAAAATGATCCCAAAGAGGAGGAAGGAAGGAAATAGATAGATAGGTAGAAACCTTCAGACAGAACTTAGAGCCCACTAGAATTGTCATGAAGTACAGCAATATAAATTAATAAACAACATTTGACATACAAAACCATTATGGAACTTATATGTTAAAAAACAATTATCAAACTTACAAGTCCACAAGTTAACAATAAGAAAATTTGACTCAAATTTCATTAGTAATGAAAAACGAAATTACAACTTAATCCTTTTGCTACAGGCTCAGTATAATATACACAAGTTCTACACATTTGCATGTCAAGTATTTATGCTAACTTTTGACACAACGTTCATATCTTCACTAAATTAGGTAGGTATTTAGTAAAGATTACAGGTATTTTGTATAAAAAGAATATGATTTTTTTATGAAATATTTATGCTAAAGATTTGTTAGTGGAAATAGAGTCTGTTTTGTTACTAGTCTGACTACAATGTGTTAAGATCTGGAAATTTTTTATATCTCAGTGGTTGGTTGGTTGATTTAGTGTTTTATGGCACAAAGGAGCTAGGCTATCTGCGCCCAACATCCGGAAAAAAAGGTAAAATTAAAGTAAATGTAGTAAAATTCATAAAAGGACATGAAAGTATAACAAAACAGCAAGTAAAAACATAAATAGCATAAAACCAATGTTTACATCTAGTCTACTACAGTAACAAAAGTCGTAACGAGCTGTCTGTAGCATAATGGTAATTATCATAACCCGCCAAGAAGACTAACAGGTAAGTACAAGAACCACCGTCAGTCACCTGAAGTTGGCCTTTCCAGTCCTGGTTCTGGGTTATGTGTCATTACAGCCACTATCAAAAAGTAGGTAATAAAAGTGTTAAAAGACATGTAGCAAAATTGTAATAAAAACTCGCCAGGACGACTGACGAGTAGTTTAAACAGCAGCATTAGTCACCTGAAGTTGGCCTTTCCAGTTCTGGAATTTAATGTTATGGCCATTTTCTAATTTCAAATTGAACTAGAGAGATTGTGACTCTTAAAGTGGAACCACAATAAAAAAAATTAAATGAAGAAATATAAAACATTTAAATGACATTAAAAAGATTAATGGCTGTTAAAAAACTAAAAACATTATCAAGGTGGACAGTGTCACCTTCACCAATAACACTGTCTAATGTTATGGAAAACCTTGGGACAGAACATGTTTAAAATAGTGCCGTTGAGAGTCATAAGGATGGCAAGAAAGTACAATGTAGCTTATAGTAATCTGAGTGTTATACAAACTACACATCGGTGCATCAGTTCCAGATAAAGGAAACGATGTGTTAAAAACTGCGACCAATGCGTAGTCCAGTCAGAACAACTTCCTCCTTCGAACCTTACGGAAGCAAGGCAGCCAAACTCCACTATAGGGTTTTATTTGGAAAATAAATACTGATGAGAGAAAGTTCCATATCAGGTTTTCTTTAATCGTTTTTTCAACATGCATTACTCTTACAAGTAAACCTTCAACTTCTTTACAGACATCCTAAAATATAGTAGTATCTTTTAACATCAAAACAGTTTACATAAAACTTACCATCATGTCCAACTTCTGTCAGGATTTTTACAGTCTCATGAGACGTGTCCATTTTCACCATACTTGAAGCAACCAGATTTACTTCTCCCGTCCCCACCTACATTAGGACAATCTTGTGACACGTGCCCATCTTCAACACACTTACAACATCCTGTTAAGATGGTTAAAGGAATACTATGTAACTATATGCATGTATTGTCACCCTAACTGAAAATAAATTAAAACTTAAGACAGAATTTAAGAAGAATATAATGTTACATATTTTTCATGTTGATTTAAAAAATTTATAATAATCTATATTAGTGTTGCAAGTTGAAAGGATTAGTTAGATTTGATACATTCTCAAACTAAGGAGTCATGTTAAAGCAGAAATTTAAATTCTAACAAAGTAACAGGATGCAGAAACTAAAACCATGTTCAAAACAACTTACAAAAATTTTCCCCCAGAAAATTTAAATGTAAAAGATGAGCCACAGTGAACCCGTAATAAAGATTGTATTGTTCTATAATTCTGTGTAAAAACTTCAAAAAACTTAATTAATATACTAGAGGAAATGAAGCTACTTCAATATCACTCACTACTCATGTCTAACCAAAGTGACATGTAACCACACTCATGTTTCTATGGCAACAGGTTACAAGTTATAAAATCTTATATTAGTAGTTTTAACATTCTAAAGTCTGGGCAGCATCCAGCCTAATCAGGTAAGGATACTGATTCTAACCTAAGTATCTGCAAGAGCTAAGTCATTAGAATCAATAAGTTAATAGAATTCCCAATTTTCAAATATGAACAACTTTAGACAATAAGAAGCCTTGATATTATGAAATTTTCTGATTAACACCATTTTTAAAATCACATTTAACATGAAGTGAACTAGTAGCCAGGAATCTGAACAAAGGGAGAAGAATTTACACTTGGAAGACCTCATTATATATCAAGATCCTTATCAGATACCTGCCAAAAAGGTCTTTTACTGGAGACAGTAACATGAGACTACTTTTAAAAGTCTGCAAGAGCAAGAACTTGGTAGACACCCTCCTGACACTGGTCTTTTCCATGAAAGTCCATGGAATGGTAGATAGGCAACTTAGATAAATATAATACCAAGGATACCCCAAGCAACCTTGCAGAAGACCCTAACTTGACAGTGAGGACTGGTAATGCCAGGGCAAAAGGATTGACCACTTTTTTTTATTATTATTATTACCCTAAACCATATGCAAATTTTGGAAAATTCATATACCGTAGGAGGCAACGCCAGCTGTCTGGCAGGATCCAATGAAAGAGAAATGGGTGCTGAAAAAGAAAATATACTTACCCTACTCAAAGGCAGTGTGAAGATTGAAAAAAATAGATTAGAGTTAAAACTCAGCAGGAAATAAAGCAGGTTTTATGAAAGACATGTGAGAATCATCCACATGTACTAACATACAGATAATATCCAAACTGAAGGAGTTGGCTTATCCACACTGTAATAGTAGCAGGCAACAGATCTAGACAATGAGGGGTCCAACGGTAGAATAAAAAAATAGCAGGAGCCCTTAAAATACGTACGTGCCAAATAACACCAAGACAAGATGCAGAAGATGAGTCTAAATGAGTATATAGGAAAGAAACAGGAGGGAGGGAAATAGGATGAAAAGTACAATCACCATTCCAAGTAACAGAAGTCTTAGAAAAGAAGCCAGGTCTGGGTAAAGTAAGTATAAGTACAATGTAAGACTGTGAAAAACACTAATGATATTAAAATCAGAACAATGGAGACCATAGGTAAGGAGATGGAAATATGTCTAGAAGCCAATAATTCAAACAGAGCATGTGTCAGAGAATATAAAATCATTGTCATGTTCCAACGAGGCATGAAAATGGTCGGAATAAAGTGGGGAAGGCAAAATGTAGAAAACCAAGCTATCCAATAACCAGCTAGAGTGAAGATTGATAGTCCATAGCTAAACAACCACGTGAAAAGGACTGAGCGGTGAATCACCATAGAACAGGAAGGAAGTGGTAGACAAAACAGTGGTGAAAAGTTTGCCACTTCTGTTGACAGAAAGAAGAAAAAAAAAATGAAGGACAAGAGAAATGTGATATAGAAAGTGGTACACATTTGGAAAGTATAGATGGTTATGGACCAGGCAAATCCCATATATGAAGATGAAAGGATAACACCCCTAGATGAACACAATGTGTGATTTTTATTTTCCAACTTTCCAAATCTGAAATTTAAATTTGTGTTGAATAGGGATCCGAGCTCTCTGGGCAGTGCTAAATTCATTTTCTGTCAATAATAGGAAGAATATGTTTGTATATCAAGAAAGATGTGGATCAGTATTCTATCTGAGACAATATCACCATATTGTTGTGTTCATTAAAGCACACAAATTATTTATTTACTTTTAGATGTTTCATGATAACAATCTTAGATTTAATTTTTTTTAATTAGGTGAAACATATACTGTCATTTCTTGTAATTTTATATAATATTTCTAAAGTATTTTCTTTCTGTATGTAAACTGACAGTGTTCATTGTTTATGAAACTATGTAATCAGGTTTTTTAAGTGTCTTTATAGTTGACTGTGTGGGAGATTGCAGTGTAATAGAGATATAAAATAGTGGTATATATAACTGAATGAAACACTTTGTGAAGGACATGGACTTAGCAAGAGGAAATACGAAAGCTCACTTTCAGGTTTGTGTTTTTTAGAGACCTTTAAGACAACATCCTTAATATTATAGGATTTGACTGTGGTAGTAATGGGTATTTTGTCTTACCATGTTCTATATATATCCTTTTATTATTTGTTTAGTAAATATGTAATGTATAATAATTACCTAAGTTAGATACAGATAATTGCAAAACTTTTTTGTAAGGAAGATATTTCGTGGGTGTGTACATAAATCAAGCTTTCCAGTACACCCTTTTTTAAAATTTAGTATAGTAATTTAAACCTCTTGTGACATCTGAATTGCTCACCAGTGTGGCTGAATCTGCTATAATATCCAGGTTTATGGAGAGTAAATTCTGTATCTTCTTCCTCCTTACAAAATTCCACACAACACATGATATCTGGTTCTTAGTTTTATAAAGGTGTCTTCTCCATGGATATCTTGCATTCTGTGGACAGATATTGTCAAATAAGGCTTGTTTAAGCTTGTTAGTCACTATAAGGTGTTTAAGTTAATATGAATAATTCTACTATTTTATGGAAGAGGGACAGTTCAGCCAACCTTCTAAACTCTGTATCTTCATAGCTGCTTACTATTAATAGACAAGTTCTTTTGGCAGTGAATTTTATTTTTGATGTTATTAAATCAAGATTTTGGGCTGTACCCTGTATACTGGAAATTGTAACATCCTTTTCTAGCCTACCTAATTTCCACCCAAATTTAATTTGATTTTAGTGATTTGGAAAAACTTCAGTGTTACAACCAAATTTTAAAAACAAAATTTTTTGCACGAGAAATAAATACTGCTGCTTTGGTGAAGGGATAATTCAGTGTAATATTTTTTTTTTCAGTTGTTGAATTATTTTTTGTTTATTTCTTGCTGAAATGTAAGAAAAATAAAGAAAAAATTTTCTCCGAAGTTAAAGAAATGTATAACTATGTAATATTTCTTGCACCTTAATGCAAAGGAGCACCAGATAAGATTGAAAATACAATAGTAGACAAATACAACAATATATTGATTATTAAATAATGTTAGAAGTTTGTATATGGATATAGATTGTTATTAGATATTTCTGCAGTATTTCATTTTACCATTCCTACTCTAAACTCATCTTCATGCTGTGGAAATTTTCTTGTGACAGAATTTGCTCAGTTTCTTGAAAAATCCCAAATATACTGACAGTAAGGCAGAGAATCGTTTTAAGGTACTGATGTATTTATAGCTCAGCTTCTTTCTGTGTCATCTCCATCACTTAGTGCTTTGATTTTTGTGGGATGTTAGGAGAAGCTTTTTGTAAAAGAGAAGCCTTTTTTTTTTTAAATGTTTTGTAAACAGCAATAAATATAAGCATAGATAAATGTTAGTTATGGCTAAACAGCAATAAATAGCTGTAAAAGTAAATCAATGAAGTTGATGTACACTATATGAAATTCAAAACATCTATCATCAACTATTTTATCCACCACCCCTCAAAAAGGGTATGCTATGGATTATATGAACAACACATACAAACAACAGAAAAGGTTTGACAGAAACATAAAAGTAAAAAAGTAAGTACTGTTAACAAATTATAAAATACAAAAATATATTTCTATTCTAAAGGCACATGAACAGGTTCTTAAGTTAAGACCCTCAATCAAGTTCTTGTCAATTATGCATGTAATTTTATTGATTTTACATCTGTAAACAAACCATTGCAATTTTTTTGCTACTTGTTCTTGAGTAAAATATTACAGTGATGAACATATACTTGATGGTTTCCCCTTTAGGATCTTTAAAACAAAAATTATTTAAAAATTATATTCTTTCCTCTTTGCTTTAATTAATATATTGTTTTATGACATTAAAATTTGTTTTCACTTTAGTTTCAATCCATTTCATAACTTTGCTAAATATGTTAAACTGTTGCCAGCTAACTTGATTATTAATCCTCCATTACTAACAAGTAATATTCATTTCCAATATTTTATTACATATACATACCAACTTCTCCAATTCCATGAACCAACTGGTGGTTCTTCCTTGTTGTTGAAGCTCTAGATGATATAGAAATGTTGTCCAGTTTGTGTCATGGTCTGAGAACCCTGAACCAAAAGCGAGGTCAAAAGTATAAAAAAGTTGTCATTCTCTTTGGCATAGAGTGATTTACTTAAATTATTGACAAAACATGGTTATATTTTCTGGGGAAAGATAATTAGTAAAATAAGTTATGACTAAAACAGTTTCAGTCTAAATGATTTCAGTTATCAATCCTGAGAGTGAAACCTGTAAAACTAAGCACAGTTTAGCATAAACATCAACTGTTACAGTCTGCACATCATCCCTTATTTCTGTTTTATTTTAATAAAGATTTTGTTAATTGTACACACTTGCCCCTTATTTTATATACACTAAAAAACTTGTTAAATACAGTACCCCATACTTCCTGGACAAATTTGCTGTTATCAGTAGATCACATCAAAGTATCACACACGTACACTACATTATTTTTTTCTTTGTTTGTTTTACATATCCAATCCATATCATGTATTCAACCTAGAATTTGAATTAGGATATAATCAAAGCCAAATCACAATGACCATAACTTACACATATAGACAATATAAGAATGAGATGATTTAAATTGCATGATTTACATGCCTGACTGTTGGAGTGAGATTGAGCACCATGGTGAGAGCAAAAGAGCTGTCTGAGGCCTTGAGAAAGAAAATTGTAGCAGCTTATGAGTCTGGTAAGGGATTTAAAAAAGATCCCAAAAGATTTTGAAATCAGCCATTCCACTGTCTGGAAAATAGTCAACAAGTGGAGGACTTTCAAAACAACTGCCAACATGCCCAGGTCTGGTCGTCTAAGCAAGTTCACCCCGAGAGCAGACCGCAAGATGCTATAGGAGGTCTCCATACACTTTAAAATGTCAGCACGGGATTTACAGCAGGTTCTGGCTACTGTTGATGTGAAAGTGCATGCCTCTACAATCAGAAAGAGACTGCACAAGTTTAACTTACATGGGAGGTGTGCAAGGAGGAAACCTTTGCTCTCTAAGAGAAACATCAAGGCCAGACGACAGATTACCTTCCAGTACCCGTGCCTATGAAAATATCTAGATCAGCAAGACACAGTGAAGTGTATAAAATGAGCACGAGCTATTTTATTCTGTTGATTTTACTTCCCTGGCAGTTGTCTACCAGTTTACACATAGAAGATTTCAAACAATTCAACAGTGAAATTTGTCACTGGTAGGCTCACACTTGAGATTATATTATCAGTCATTTGCAAGGTAAAATACTTATATAACAACAAGATCATTAAACACTGTAAAGTCAAAACAACGAACATTTCAAAGAGAAATATCTTAAATATTCTTAACAGAAGCAGAACAATTTGCACAGCACAGCACTTAGGAAAGGAACAGAGTCCCAACACCACACCCCAGACCACTCTGTACCATCTCCCTTATTCACAATGTTAAAGCTGTGATTAGGGAAAAACAAAAACAATCACTGCGATAAAACCAGCATTATTAACAAAATAGTATACCCACCTGGCCTGGTGGGTTAAGGTGTTTGACTCGTAATCTGAGAGTCACGGATTCAAATCCCAGTTGCCCCAAATATGCTTGCCCTTTCAGCCATGGGGATGTTATAATGTAAAAGTCAATCCCACTATTTGTTGGTAAAAGAGTAGCCCAAACATTGGCAGTGGGTGGTGATGACTAGCTGCCCTCCCTCTAAATTAGGGAAGCTCTCATGTAGCTTTGTGTGAAATTCAAAAACAAATAATATACTAGACTTATAAAGATTTACAATCCAAATATTAATACAACCACATTTTTGAACAACAACTGTTTATCAAAGTAAGAAACATAGCTAAACATACTGGAATAATTACAGGTCCTTTTGCCCCAACAAGAAAGTTTGTAAAGTTATGTGATCTCCACGATCAGCCTTCTCATCCTGTGTAATTAAGTTTAGCACTATCATAGATACAATGAAAATTACCATTCAAAAACTAAACTGTTAAGCATTTTATAGAAGGAATTTGATGTGCAACTGTTTCTCTTAACAGAGAAGTTTAGCCAATATATGAACCAAATGAAATAATCCAGATATGAATAATCATTCAAATTAAGTTAACCACTGATCTCACATAAGAGTAGTGCTTTCACTGATATTTACTTTGAGTATGTAGAGAATAATAATAATAAAAAAAAAAGTCTGAGGACAACTGTCTCTTAATATACTGAAGTTAGTAATTCTTACATTCTTGGTCTGTAAAATAAATATGCATAGTCTCACAAGTAACAGTGATTATACCGTCCAAAACAACTACCCTTCATGAAGATGTTACTCTCTTACAATAATATTAAAGATACCTTCAAGATACAATGCATTCAAAGCTTATTATTATTACAAACCTTCTTGGATTAGAGAAATTTCACACTTTTCTCTTTTTAATGGAGATTTTCTTAAAACCAGTTTCTATTTAATAAAAATGCATAAAAAATCTGTGTTTTGTAATATTAATCTAAATATTTTAGCATAAATCAGTTGAAAGATATAACAGATCTTTTTTGAATATATTTTTATTAAAGGGTAAAAATGACCATCAACACTAAACTAAAAAAAACAGTTCAATATACCAATAAAGAAATGTATAAAACTTGATTAAAAAGATGGCCCTCTTCTGCAATGTAATTAAATTGAATTTGGGTGGTAATTAGGTAGGCTAGAAAAGGATGTCACAATTTCTAGTATACAGGGTACAGCCCAAAATCTTGATTTATTAACATCAAAAATAAAATTCACTGCCAAAAGAACTTGTCTATTAATAGTAAGCAGCTATGAAGATACAGAGTTTAGAAGGTTGGCTGAACTGTCCCTCTTCCATAAAATAGTAGAATTATTCATATTAACTTAAACACCTTATAGTGACTAACAAGCTTAAACAAACCTTATTTGACAATATCTGTAAACAGAATGCAAGATATCCATGGAGAAGACACCTTTATAAAATTAAGAACCAGATAATATTCACTGTCATGTGTTGTGTGGAATTTTGTAAGGAGGAAGAAGATACAGAATTTACTCTCCATAAGCCTGGATATTATAGCAGATTCAGCCACACTGGTGAGCAATTCAGATGTCACAAGAGGTTTAAATTTCTATACTAAATTTTAAAAAAATGGTGTACTGGAAAGCTTGATTTATGTACACACCCACGAAATATCTTCCTTACAAAAAAGTTTTGCAATTATCTGTATCTAACTTAGGTAATTATTATACATTACATATTTACTAAACAAATAATAAAAGGATATATATAGAACATGGTAAGACAAAAGACCCATTACTACCACAGTCAAATCCTATAATATTAAGAATATTGTCTTAAAGGTCTCTAAAAAAACACTAATAAAAACACAAACCTGAAAGTGAGCTTTCGTCTTTTTCCTCTTGCTAAGTCCCTGAATGTCCTTCACAAAGTGTTTCATTCAATCTATAACAGAAATTGTATCGAACTACAAATGTACTGGTAATGAATTATTAATAATAGATACTGTAAAAGTTTTTTTATTTTTGTTAGTTATATATACCACTATTTTATATCTCTATTACACTGCAATCTCCCACAAACTCAACTATAAAGACACTTAAAATACCTGATTACATAGTTTCATAAACAATGAAAAACTGTCAGTTTATATACAGAAAGAAAATACTTTAAAAATATTATATAAAAATACAAGAAATGACAGTATATGTTTCACCTAATTAAAAAAAATTAAATCTAAGATTGTTAACATGAAACATTTAAAAGTAAATAAATAATTTGTGTGCTTTAATGAACACAACAATATCAGCGTCTTAGATAGAACACTGAGAGAACTCGGATCCCTATTCAACACAAATTTAAATTTCAGATTTGGAAAGTTGGAGAATCGGAAAATAATAATTAGAATATAACATAAGGAACAGAAATAAGCATTTTACATCCATAATATAACAACAGAAGAAAAACAATTAAGTGCCTGTCTTAACAAATATCAATTTTAAAATAAAACTATGCACATACTATTTCCATGTACCTTAAGAGTTCTCTGGACGTAATACTTTTGTTATTATGTTTGTTATATTATTAACATTGAAAAAACAGGTTATTAAATAATTTATTTCAATCCTTTTTAACCTCTTCTCAACATAATAAATGTTCTCTAGTACTATTATGTGACTAAATATAAATTAAGTATTGTTAACTTAAATGCTACAGCTTATTTATTTAAAAGGAAATTAAAGATTTATATCTTCAAAAAATGTTATAATGATAAGTCATTATCTATTGTAAAAAGTTTTACAATTATCTGTATCTAACTTAGGTAATGATTATACAACACATACTTACTAAACAAATAATAAAAGGATATATATAGAACATGGTAAGACAAAAGACCCATTACTACCACAGTCAAATCCTATAATATTAAGAATGTTGTTTTAAAGGTCTCTAAAACACTGATCAGAAACTTTTGGGCTACTATTTTACCAATGATTAATGGGAATGACCATCACATTAAAATACCTCATGTCTCAAAGATCAAGCATATTCAGTGACAGATTGCAAGTGGGGTACTATTGGGCTAAATTTTATGTTTGAGAAAAGCAAATCCATAATATGTCATGAATGAAATACAAGTTCAAAAGTAAATAAAGCATTCTACATTAATATAAAGAGTAGCTAACTTAGTAGTGAAAAAATAAAACAAACATGTAATACATAACTTTAAAAACTCCAAATAACTTCACTACTTTCATCACTAAATACAGGAACAATTTTTATTCTAGAACATGTATATGTAATGCAGTTATTTCCATATATACAACAGCAAAAACTGAACAGCAAGTTTGTTTGTACAACCTTTCATAAAAACAATGTCATGTTTCTTGCTATTCAGAAATGTCCATTTTACTTAAAAGGTTTTAAAATAAATTTTTCATGCATGATAAGTTCAATCTTTACCTTTATCAGAGCAAGTATAGATCAAATTCAACTAGACGTTGTTGAGAAAGTTTCTCAAATATGTGACATGGAATAATATAAAACTGAATTAGCTCTTACAAGCAAAATGAGTTGTTTTTTTTCATACTTTGAAATGTATTGAAGTTCAAAAGATACTAACAGTATATGTTTTAGGCTATTGAAAGTCATTTTAGACTACTTAGTGGTACCTCAAATATAAGTTACATACAATTATATTTCATACTTATGCTTTAAAACATTCATAGTGAACTACAAAAATACATCACGCCATTCAGTTTTTGATGAGGCACAAGTTCCATCTGAGAATCTGTCTCTTTCACTCTTCTCTGCATTTTCATTATCATCTGATTGTTATATCCAGCCACATCATTATATTCCACCTTGAATAAATTTCAAAGAAAATTAATGGAAAATAAAATTATACATTTCATTTTACATTGCACATAATAATATTCAAAACCAATAAATTACAAGCAAACACTGAAGTTGAAACAACAAAAGCTAGCTTTAATAAATTTAAATTAACTGTCAAATCAAGAAAAATTCCCTAATTTATGAAATGCCTCTGCTTATTTTGGAGCAAAGCTATACTGAATATTCACAACCTTAGATTCATGACTACCAAAAAATAGCTTGTCATTGTCTCAAACTTTTTACTCATACTTCTAAACTTTTGTTTTATGGAACAATTTGTAAAAAGAAAATGATAATTATAATTACAGGCAATGAAACTCACAGTTTCTAGCAAAAAAAATATTTTTCAAACAAAGAGTAATAAATACCTTGAATCTACAAATTACAGAAATGTAGCCTCATGAGGTTAACCTAATCTCACTCAAATTATATATTTTCTTATTATCTCAGCTCAATAAAACTGTAATGTCACCTGGTGCACCTGCTCTTCTGAAAAGAAAAAAAAAAAAAGTCTGGAAGTGAGGGAATGGGATGGAAGAAAGTCTGATAAACTTTTGTGAATTTCTGTTTAATGCTTGAATAAAGTTGTTGGAAAGGTTCACAAGGATGATGGCATTGTAGAAGGTCCAAAGGAAAATTTATCCTCCCACTAGGAAACAACAGGATAGAAAAATAAAAATATGAGATCATACTCAGATACAGAATGCTCCAATGATAATGATCATCAAAAACGAGCACAATTTTGTCTTTGCTTCTCAAATAATGCAAATTAACCTTCAACATGCTATATTTTAATAAACAATATTCTAGTACTACACAAGGAATTTGAGGATATGTAACAAGAATTAATTTATTTTCACAAATAAACAAAACTGCATAATACAGAGTAGTCACTTAACTTTTCCCTACTTTTCTACATATTAATTTATTGCATCTTACAAATACTAACAAAGTGAAATCTGATGCACATATACAGCAATTTTATTTCACAAAATAACAAAATAAAAGACTGACCATGGGGTTTAAATTATTAATTTACAAGAATAAGACAACTAAATATAATTTCTTTGGTCATATTATACATTTAATTCATGTCTCCTGAATAATGAATAATACTTTAGATTTTCTGGGGCAAATTATTTCACACACTAGCAAGTTTGATATTTTCTTTTGGCTTCCTTATTCATCAGTTTAATTTTGGTTGAGAGTTGTTTCTATTTCAGCTTTCTTCAACCAGGAGCTATTATACCATGCAATTTTATGTAGTTCTAAAGTTCACATTACAATTAAGAAATTGGATGTTGTGCAATTGCACTTTATGTGCAAATCCCAGATACCTGCTAAAGCACTAAATTTTAATAACAATTGTACATCACATTTTATGTATAATAATGGATGTTACAATAAAATGTAGACTTCAGCATCTTCAGATAAAATTTTAAGAGAAGTTTCTTTCACATCTAATACAAAAGTGTACAATTTTACTAAAATTTTCATTAAATCAAAATGAACTTTTGTATCCCAAAGTTCAAATAACAAAATACATAAGATAATGCTTAGAACCCTCTAAAAGACTTTACAATATTGTATACATTTTAACCCATTGTTTCTACAGCTCTGAAAAATTCTTTAAAATAGTCCCTACTCTCAACACAATATCAAGCTTGGATGCACAGACATAATATATGCACATGCAAACATAAAAACCTATCTAACCACATAAATAACTTACAAAACTTCCACGTACAAAATGTACTACATGAAGCATCAATCAAGATTTGTAAGTTTTAATAATTCAATTACATAAGTGCAGTCAATTTGTTGAGATTAATTATCACACTTGGCAGACTCTGTTTAACAAAACAAGAAGAGTATTCACAACACAATACAATTAGAACTAATACATAACAAACTACATAAACTACTTCCAATGTGAAATGAGCATGATGGGATTTGAATGCAAACTTCAAGAAATTACTTATTATTCTCTTTAACAATAATCTTATTTTCCATTCCATTACATTATTTCCTTTTCCTGGTTTATTAGGGGTAACCATCCTAGCACAAATAGTTGTAAATGTTAAATTGTATTTTTGATATATGCATATCTATCAAATGGTTGGGAATTCTCTATAATGAACTAAACAAGTGCTAAACATGTCACCCATTGCACCATGACTTGCAACTGCAGCGAGAAGCCACTGCATTAACATTGCATGCATATATTATCAACATAAAGTGCAATCAACATTGGTATATTCTCAAAGATTACATAAATTTAATTTTTAATGTTAATGCTGACAAAGAAAGGAAGCATTAACAATAACTTTTGTGGACACCATCTTTTGACTTGTACATATAAATTAAAAAAAGTAAAGTATGAAAGATCAAGTTATAATACAAAAAAAAGTTTAAAGCATAGATCTAAGGCCTATACTTAGTAGCCCTCAGAATGAATTTTAAATGCATTTTTCCTCAACCTTACTTTTAGTCATGTGGTTTGAAAATGATGTTTTCTAAAATAATTACTGTTTTAATGTTGTAACTTTTTCTTCAGTTTAGTTGTTTAATTTCAATCTTGTTCCATGACTGAATTTACTTTTACATGCACATCTTTAATACATGTATAAATGGCTTATTGTGGGTGATAACTCACAAATTTACATAGTACCCTAATTTTATTACACATATTTAATTACACACCTTTCTCCTTCTGGTATCATACTGGCATCTCCATCTTTCTTGTGTATATCCTGCTCCAAAACAATTTTGTTGGAACTCTTTTCAAATGACTTGCAAGTCTCTTCCAGAGACATTGTAACCTTGAAGTCTTTACATGCCCACAGATCATCTGCAAAAAATGAGTAATATCCACTTCTAGTAGGTTTTCCTGGCAGATTCCATCCACAACTGCTTCAACATCTTGTTTTTCAAGGTGGTGACCTTGATTTACCTAGGTAAATCAGCAAAAACAAAACAAAACATGAATTAAACATCTGCATAATCTTCAACTAAAAATGTTTTTTAAGTTGTATTTGTATTTTAGCATGCATATTACTTTAATTGACAATAAAATAGTATTGTAAACATTAATTTTAAGTTTCACACACATATAAATGATATTTCGCTCGGATTCCGTCATATATATATATATTTTACTTAATAAAAATTAGCAAACCAAATCTGAAACATCAAAAACTAAAGCACGAAAGTTGAAGGGGAAAAACATCAGTGAGAAAGAGATATAGCATCTTCTAAATGTGACATTCTCATCTGAAGTTGAAGTTTCAGCTAACGTTTAAATAGCTCTGACAGAAACACTACAAAATCAGGTGGAAATGTAAAGGGAAAAAATGCTCTTTCTGTTGGTTATAAACAGGAGTTAAAGAGTAGTATGTGGGACTAGATAAGAACTTTTAAAAGATGTGGGAGAAACCACTCTATGATTTTACAAGATACCTACTTTTTTATGAATCTGCTAAAGGTGCAAAATTCTTATTTCATATTTAGCTTGTATGTATTTCAAATTTGCGTTTCTAATTAGTTGGCTACTTGTACATGTTGTATGGTGGGCATAATAAAATATTAACTGAGCAATAAGACAACTAGACACACAAAAATCAATATTTAACTTTTTTTCTTTACATTTCCTTTTAAATTAAGAAATTAATATATATAAAATACTAAACTATAAATTACAAGCTATGTCTTGATGACAACTTCATTAACATCTGTAGTAAAAATGTTGCTTAATAAAATTTTGAAATAATGCTCCAAAATTTGACTAGTGTACTTTGATCCACTTAGTGAAAAAAGGTTAAACATGTACTTTTGTAGTCACTTATTCGAAGACATTCTTTGTCACAATTTATCAACAACAATGTGAATACCAACTGTTGTTGATACATCAAGACAAAGACATACTGGTAAATTGCAAAAACATATGATCATGTCTCAAATAGTCAACTTCTTCAAAACCACAAAGGATCTGACGTATTCAACTCTATCATATGAAGAACACTACAAAAAATTATCACATGATATCTGAGTGTTAATACTTTCTCACTCTGAAAATGTATTTCTGATAGGTACTTATCTTCCTCCCTCACCTAAATCTTTCTTAATCCTGGTCTGCCATTTAAGCATTGTTAAAAAATATTTTGTAAAACTGCACCAATCAGTTTTGCACCATTTCAGAATATGTGCTGATAATGCGACTACTTCTCATCAAGCATACAGGTAGCTCCCTCAACTATTCAAGAACAATCCTAACTTTTAAAAATTGTGCAGGCACAAACTATAAACCCAAGAATCTTAGTGAGAGGAAGGGTGTAAAAGTAGATGAGAGAATATAAGTAGTTACTGGGAGTATGTTTTCAGATTAAGAAAGTGATAGATTCTGAAACATTACAACCTTCCTCTCACACAAAGCTGGAATCATACATTGCCAAGTTGGAAGGGCTAGTGAAGGTACATCAATCGTACACCAAACTGAAATCAACTGCACTGAAAGAACAGGTATACTAGAATATGAAAAGAAAGTGTACTGATGGGATACCACACTATTTCTGGAACAGGAATAAATAGTGATATAATTGGGTCTGAACTGAATTGACAGGCACAATAAAAGATATATAGCACTGAATCACTATAGGAAATACTGGATAACTATGACAAGATACAGTAAGGAGTTGAGAAAAATAGGAAGGCTTGTGTGTATGCAATGTTAAGGAAAGTGCCTTTGGTTACATTTGTTTATGCCAAGTGTCGTCAATCTGGAAAAAACATCCAGTGGAAACACCTCATATAAGACTTAGCAATAAAAAAAAACATCAGGGTGAAGTGCCCTGGACATGTAGGATTCATAACTAGACCTCTGTCCACATCAATTATAAGAAACAAGATGCAATACCAAACATAGTGACAGTGAGTTGTATCATAATGCCAGTAAATGAGCTAGAGAAAACAGCAATAAGTAGCTAGGGCTTGAAAAGCACAAAATGTATTTGATAGGCCAAGTGCAGTTTGCCTAAGCAAAAAACATCCAGAAGTGCCTTGCATAAGAAACATATGATCTGTTCAGTCAAAAACATCCAGGAGCAGCATCTTGGATACTGAATATTATTGTACAATTCATTATTTTGTACTGTAACCATAAGAAAAACTACAGCTCTCTTTTTCACTTAGTGGATACACATGGGCTAGAAAGTGGTTTTCCAACACCCACTCGAGAAGAAATCTTTATGACCTACCACTCTGACAAGTTAGAACCAGAAGTGGTAAGGACTCCCATTCTCCACTAGAAGAAACGTAGCAAAGAAGGAGGCCAGAAGAACAACACACTGAGGACAGTGCAATGGGTGTCCATAATTCCCTATTTGAAAAGCAGATAAAGCCTGAGTGGGGATGGGCAGAAAAACAACATACATACATACATACATTATGAGAGAGAGAGAGATACATATACAAGCTGCCAGTAGTTTTACAGACTTACAGAAACATCCCATATCAATATAATTATTGAATTCTAGTGCAAGTATAACATGGAGCACATCTGACCATATAAGACCTGTCAGCATGCGAGACCCTGAAATACATTATTTATCAACTAAAAATATGTGTGAAAAGTAATATTCTGGTCTAGCACAGTCAAAGGTGATGAGACGTGTAGAATCATCACAGAAGGCAAACAATACCTATCCTAGGTCATGCATATAATGTGCAACAAACGTATAGTGAGGTATTCACATTCGAGCCTGAATGATATCCTCCAAAGACTGGCAAACAGATAAAAGTGATAGTTATATGATGAGAAGAAACATTGTGTTATTGGCGACCTTCTACGGACAAATCCGAATAAGCAATCATACAAGTTGATAAACTTAACCAGTGAGTACAATGGGGACATAGGGAATCCTTGGAATAAATAGACAGAAATAACAACATGAATCGAGGTATTATGGACCACACAACATCTTAGGGAACAAATTGGAACAGCTGATACAAACAAACTCTGATCAAACAACCAGGCAAAGAACTGGTAAATAAGATATACAAAAGGACAGGAAGGATGAAAGCCACAGCAAATGGACCAAGATATGAAGAAAACCACTGCCTCTGGTGTAAAGACAAGGAGAAAGGAAGAATGGAATGGAAGAGGAAAGATGCTACATGATGAGCAAGTCGATGCTGATGCAAAAGCCACATGAGCAAGTGGAATTCAGTGACAATGGTATGAACTATATCTGATTGCAATTGTCAGAGGAGAGACTGAGACAAAGGAAAGGCCAGGGGATGTTGCTCCAGTAAAGGCGAAAGTAGAGGGAACCATGTCTGAGCAGGCCAATACAGAGTAGTGAGAAAGAAAAAAGTTGTCATCTGGATAAGGGGAAAAAGACTCTGAAGAAGAGTCTGATTTGAGTGCAGATACATAAGTGAAGACTACTAGGTAGTTCTAGTAGGCCCAGTGAAGAAGATTCATAGTCTGAAAATAAAGATCTAAATTTAGTTATCCTTGCTTAGTGATATAGCTGATAACAGTGGAATAATCAGTTTGAACCACAACCACCTGGCAAACCACCTTGCAGAGGAAATAATACAGAGTCCAATAAACTGCAAAACGTTCCAGGATATATCAAATGGAAAGAAGTCTCCTCAATAAACAACCAACCAGAAATCTCTTGGGAATTGAGGAAAGCTCCCCTCACCCAAGCCACACTTGGTATATGAAGATAAGCAACCATCATGATTTGATCATTCAGAGTTCCAGGGAAAAAAAACCCTCTTAAGTGAGAGGTAATACTTCATGGTAAAGCACAGTGACTTCAGTTAAAAAGTTCAACTTGGACAATTCTATAACAGGTTTCCAAACATCTGTCTTTTGAGGGACAACAATTAGATGGGAATTACACTCAAGGGGAATGAGTAACACCCATTTGGCAGCCCCTTTGTGTAGTAAATCTTGAACAGACCAATCTTTGAAGAAAAATGATCCCAAAGAGGAGGAAGGAAGGAAATAGATAGATAGGTAGAAACCTTCAGACAGAACTTAGAGCCCACTAGAATTGTCATGAAGTACAGCAATATAAATTAATAAACAACATTTGACATACAAAACCATTATGGAACTTATATGTTAAAAACAATTATCAAACTTACAAGTCCACTAAAGAAAAGGATAAAGGACACAACAGAAAAACCTATCTTGGAGGAAAAGACAACAAGTTAACAATAAGAAAATTTGACTCAAATTTCATTAGTAATGAAAACGAAATTACAACTTAATCCTTTTGCTACAGGCTCAGTATAATATACACAAGTTCTACACATTTGCACATGTCAAGTATTTATGCTAACTTTTGACACAACGTTCATATCTTCACTAAATTAGGTAGGTATTTAGTAAAGATTACAGGTATTTTGTATAAAAGAATCAGATTTTTTTATGAAATATTTATGCTAAAGATTTGTTAGTGGAAATAGAGTCTGTCTTGTTACTAGTCTGACTACAATGTGTTAAGATCTGGAAATTTTTTATATCTCAGTGGTTGGTTGGTTGATTTAGTGTTTTATGGCACAAAGGAGCTAGGCTATCTGCGCCCAACATCCGGAAAAAAGGTAAAATTAAAGTAAATGTAGTAAAATTCATAAAAGGACATGAAAGTATAACAAAACAGCAAGTAAAAACATAAATAGCATAAAACCAATGTTTACATCTAGTCTACAACGTTAAGAGAAAAACTACAGTAACAAAAGTCGTAATGAGCTGTCTGTAGCATAATGGTAATTATCATAACCCGCCAAGAAGACTAACAGGTAAGTACAAGAACCACCGTCAGTCACCTGAAGTTGGCCTTTCCAGTCCTGGTTCTGGGTTATGTGTCATTACAGCCACTATCAAAAAGTAGGTAATAAAAGTGTTAAAAGACATGTAGCAAAATTGTAATAAAAACTCGCCAGGACGACTGACGAGTAGTTTAAACAGCAGCATTAGTCACCTGAAATTGGCCTTTCCAGTTCTGGAATTTAATGTTATGGCCATTTTCTAATTTCAAATTGAACTAGAGATTGTGACTCTTAAAGTGGAACCACAATAAAAAGATTAAATGAAGAAATATAAAACATTTAAATGACATTAAAAGATTAATGGCTGTTAAAAAACTAAAAACATTATCAAGGTGGACAGTGTCACCTTCACCAATAACACTGTCTAATGTTATGGAAAACCTTGGGACAGAACATGTTTAAAATAGTGCCGTTGAGAGTCATAAGGATGGCAAGAAAGTACAATGTAGCTTATAGTAATCTGAGTGTTATACAAACTACACATCGGTGCATCAGTTCCAGATAAAAGGAAACGATGTGTTAAAAACTGCGACCAATGCGTAGTCCAGTCAGAACAACTTCCTCCTTCCGAACCTTACGGAAGCAAGGCAGCCAAACTCCACTATAGGGTTTTATTTGGAAAATAAATACTGATGAGAGAGAAAGTTCCATATCAGGTTTTCTTTAATCGTTTTTTCAACATGCATTACTCTTACAAGTAAACCTTCAACTTCTTTACAGACATCCTAAAATATAGTAGTATCTTTTAACATCAAAACAGTTTACATAAAACTTACCATCATGTCCAACTTCTGTCAGGATTTTTACAGTCTCATGAGACGTGTCCATTTTCACCATACTTGAAGCAACCAGATTTACTTCTCCGTCCCCACCTACATTAGGACAATCTTGTGACATGTGCCCATCTTCAACACACTTACAACATCCTGTTAAGATGGTTAAAGGAATACTATGTAACTATATGCATGTATTGTCACCCTAACTGAAAATAAATTAAAACTTAACACAGAATTTAAGAAGAATATAATGTTACATATTTTTCATGTTGATTTAAAAAATTTATAATAATCTATATTAGTGTTGCAAGTTGAAAGGATTAGTTAGATTTGATACATTCTCAAACTAAGGAGTCATGTTAAAGCAGAAATTTAAATTCTAACAAAGTAACAGGATGCAGAAACTAAAACCATGTTCAAAACAACTTACAAAAATTTTCCCCCAGAAAATTTAAATGTAAAAGATGAGCCACAGTGAACCCTGTAATAAAGATTGTATTGTTCTATAATTCTGTGTACAAACTTCAAAGTTATGTAAAAACTTAATTAATATACTAGAGGAAATGAAGCTACTTCAACATCACTCACTACTCATGTCTAACCAAAGTGACATGTAACCGTCGCTCTTTTAGCACACTCATGTTTTATGGCAACAGGTTACAAAATTATAAAATCTTATATTAATAGTTTTAACATTCTAAAGTCTGGGCAGCATCCAGCCTAATCAGGTAAGGATACTGATTCTAACCTAAGTATCTGCAAGAGCTAAGTCATTAGAATCAATAAGTTAATAGAATTCCCAATTTTCAAATATGAACAACTTTAGACAATAAGAAGCCTTGATATTATGAAATTTTCTGATTAACACCATTTTAAAATCACATTTAACATGAAGTGAACTAGTAGCCAGGAATCTGAACAAAGGGAGAAGAATTTACACTTGGAAGACCTCATTATATATCAAGATCCTTATCAGATACCTGCCAAAAAGGTCTTTTACTGGAGACAGTAACATGAGACTACTTTTAAAAGTCTGCAAGAGCAAGAACTTGGTAGACACCCTCCTGACACTGGTCTTTTCCATGAAAGTCCATGGAATGGTAGATGCAACTTAGATAAATATAATACCAAGGATACCCCAAGCAACCTTGCAGAAGACCCTAACTTGACAGTGAGGACTGGTAATGCCAGGGCAAAAGGATTGACCACTTTTTTTATTATTATTATTACCCTAAACCATATGCAAATTTTGGAAAATTCATATACCGTGGGAGGCAACGCCAGCTGTCTGGCAGGATCAATGAAAGAGAAATGGGTGCTGAAAAAGAAAATATACTTACCCTACTCAAAGGCAGTGTGAAGATTGAAAAAAATAGATTAGAGTTAAAACTCAGCAGGAAATAAAGCAGGTTTTATGAAAGACATGTGAGAATCATCCACATGTACTAACATACAGATAATATCCAAACTGAAGGAGTTGGCTTATCCACACTGTAATAGTAGCAGGCAACAGATCTAGACAATGAGGGGTCCAACGGTAGAATAAAAAAATAGCAGGAGCCCTTAAAATACGTACGTGCCAAATAACACCAAGACAAGATGCAGAAGATGAGTCTAAATGAGTATATAGGAAAGAAACAGGAGGGAGGGAAATAGGATGAAAAGTACAATCACCATCCCAAGTAACAGAAGTCTTAGAAAAGAAGCCAGGTCTGGGTAAAGTAAGTACAAGTACAATGTAAGACTGTGAAAACACTAATGATATTAAAATCAGACCAATGGAGACCATAGGTAAGGAGATGGAAATATGTCTAGAAGCCAATAATTCAAACAGAGCATGTGTCAGAGAATATAAAATCATTGTCAGGTCCCAACGAGGCATGAAAAGGGTCGGAATAAAGTGGGGAAGGCAAAATGTAGAAAACCAAGCTATCCAATAACCAGCTAGAGTGAAGATTGATAGTCCATAGCTAAACAACCACGTGAAAAGGACTGAGTGGTGAGTCACCATAGAACAGGAAGGAAGTGGTAGACAAAACAGTGGTGAAAAGTTTGCCACTTCTGTTGACAGAAAGAAGAAAAAAAAACGAAGGACAAGAGGAATGTGATATAGAAAGTGGTACACATTTGGAAAGTATAGATGGTTATGGACCAGGCAAATCCCATATATGAAGATGAAAGGATAACACCCCTAGATGAACACAATGTGTGAAGTTGGAGCAACTGAGGTGACACAGGTATATAAGAAAATGATGAGACTAGTTCTGGCTAAGAGCTTAATCTGTTAGAGCTCAAGAAAAAAGTTGTGTTGAGATAAGTGGCAAAAGCCTTCAAGAGAGACACAGCAAACCTGAAAAAACACCTGAAAGAAAGAATCTGGTCCAGCCAAGAGAGTGAATATGCCATAAGCACATGGCAAATATCAATGGGAATAAATCACAAACAACATGTGGAAACAAAGTCCTTAAATGGGTAACCCCCAATACTTGATGTAAGAAACAAGTGCAGAATTTTCAGAGTAGATAATGTACAAATAATTCACAAGAAGAGATAAGAAATGAGAAAATCATGAAGAAACTGCATGTATCTCATAGGAATGCCTGGAAAGGTGGAGATCCAGTTATTAGAGGGGGTAGTGAAACAAATGGATGCTTAATGTGGTGTTGGCATGTTATCCTACCAGGATAAATTCTCAAGAAGAGAAAGGAGGAGATACACAAACACGACAACTGTGGCGGTTATTACTTTGTGATTGCAGTCACTTTTTTCCCAAATCAAGAAATTTGTGAGTAGCTCGTGTGCATTGTGTAGTTCACTGAGATAATGTGAGCTACATGTTTTCCAAGTGTTTTGCAACCTCTTTGGTAGGCATATTAGTTAAACTTAGTTCACAGGGCAATAACACTGTTACAAAAAAGGCAATTTCGAATAAACAAATGTAGTTTCATATTACAATCTGAAATCATTATAGAAAAAAAAAGATAATTTTGATTTATTTTAATGGTTACAAGATTGGTCATATTGACAAACCTCACACAGAGTTTGGGAAGAATAATACAAAATACAGTCTAGTTTTACTGACCAAAATGTTTCACGCTTATTTATGATGTTTAAATTTAAATTTCAGATGATTTAAGTTTTTAATCTACAAGAAAATCACTTTGCACCCACAGTTGTCAATTTTCTGATTCCACACATTCACAGACTCTTGCAGTGAAAAAGACTTCATTATAAATTATGTTTTTCTCAACAAATGATTCAATCATTATTCACAGTTGACATAATTTTTATGAAGATACACAAAACGTATTAGGAATTATTGTGGTGAAACTATAAAGATAAATTTGGGGTCACAAACTTGGCTGATTCAACCAAGCCCATAGTGAAAAGAAATGATGGTAATGGTTTGTCTCACTGTCTGTTGGTTATGGGTTCAAATCCCTGTCCCCAAACATGTTCATACTTTTACCCATTGGGATGTTGTAACATTAAAATCCATTACACTCTTTGTTGATAAAAAGAGTAGTTCAAGAGTGGTAACTAACTAGCTGTCTTCTCTTTGGTATGTCATTGCTAAATTAGGGATGGCTAATGCAGGTAGCCCTTAAGTACCTTTGGCCAAAATACAAAACTAACCAAACATTAAAAAATATTAAAACACTAAATGTACAGAATATCACTTGACTAAAAATCACAAAGCTTTAGAGCAAATAAAATCCAAAAAGCTCACACGTGTACTTACTACAAGTATACCATCGGTCTTCTGTATTCAGTTGTAAATTGTTGCCTCTTTGATATTTTGGAGGCAAAGTGGTTTGAAATTGTATGGCAAACACCACTTATACCTCTTTTTAATTTTTTATCATCACACCTTGAATACTGAAATTCTGGTACCTAAAAAAAATACAAAAATAATTTTTTAAACTGGTGTATGATTTTAGAAATGCTGAACTTCTCAGAAATACATGCAAAATGTATAACAAATTTATCACAACATAATTTATGACCAGTGGAAAATCTGTTGAGAAACTGATATTATTCTTCAAAAGAGAGAGAAAGAAAGAAAAATATAATATCACAATAATTTATGTTTGAAGCAAGATATACCCAGTTTGTCATTGAGATAAATATCTCAGTCTCTGGCTATCTAATTAGCTAAATTTATCAATTATCTGTAATATCATATGGGATGAATCATACTTTTATCACTCATTTGTATTCTAGACTTCCTGTTGTTTATAAATTCAATAAGACTTAGCCTCAGAACAATGTATTAGCAATTTGTAAATTTGAGCAAGTTAAGGGTGGGTGTGGCAAGAGGTTCTTGCATTTTCATTGGTTGCTCTGAAGTTCCATATGATTGAAGCATAGAAAATGAAGATTTAGAAGATTAATGACATTTTACATAACATTTCATAGTTTAAGGGGGAAGTTAAAAAAGAGGAAATAACTGAAGAACAAATATTCAAATTCTCACACCAGGGTAAATTAAAGTTGTATTTAAATATTTTTCTTATATTATTAAGAACTTAAAATTTATATAATATTAAAAGCTGCATTATCATCTATGGTTTCTTGTCAAGTTTGTTCATACATCAAGGTAGTTAAGTGGTTTAATTATATTCTGAATGTAACTTACTGAAACATCATGACACGTCAGTTTGACCAGCCCGTGTGCTAACAGTTCATACATCTCAAGTGTCTTGTTCGGATCATGAAAGGTGTCAACCAATGTACTTATATAGTTTTATTTAGACTGTATTCTGCCCTTAAATACAAAATGACTAGTAAAGCATACTGTAAGTGATTCCAGTGCCAGCAGTAAGCCAAAACACTGAGACACAACCCATCTCAGTAACAACAAAACTGGAAACCATCAAGAAGTTTGACGAAAGCCAGACTTATGTTCTCATCATCAGCTACAGCAACTATCAAGAAAGAAAAAATTATCTCTTAAGTTACTAAATCGGTATTGCCCTATGATAATGGATAGCAAAGACTGACTTGACAAATTAAAAAAAGAGCATCATTTACACAGCCTAAAGGCAGCAAGTACAAAAAGGAAGCAACATCAATGTGCCAACCAGTTTAAAAGATATTATTGAACAAAGAGGATATATGACCCGTCAAGTTTTCAACATTTGAGAGACTGATCTATATTGGAAGAGGATGCCAGACAGAACAGGTTTAAACAACAAAAACAATTTTTGACGACTGGTTTACAACTTTTTCTGCCCTACAGTAGAGAGATATTTTTCTATGAAAAATGTTTCCCATAAAGCACTAGTGGTTGATGACAACTCACCAAATCACCCTAACAACCTAATTTACACATCAACAAACATTTCTGTGGAGTTTCTTACTCCAAACACCACTTCTTTGAACCAACAAATAAATGAATACGTCATAGCCTCTTTTAAAGCATATCACTTGTGACAAATCTTCAGATAAATGATCAGGGGCAGTGGACAGCAACAGAAACATCTACATCAGAGGTTTCTGGAAACCATTCAACATCAAGAATGTAAAGAGGTTACTACCTCAAATATGAATGCAGTTTGGAAAAAAAACTGGCTAAAATATGTGTACACTTTTCATCCTCTTGTTAAAATAAATCACATCATTAGCACATCAGTTTGGATTTTAATGGAATTGATGAGCAACTCATCAATGACTTACTGAAATCATACTACAAACAACTGACCAATAAAGCGCTGATAAAACTCTCACCAAAATTTGGCTGCTCATGAAAAGAAAGATGACTAAAAACCAGAACCACAATTGTTTTTAAAACAAATGATGTTTCCCCTATTACAAGGCGATAATTATAATTATAATTATTATTTTGCATGTGAAATTGGAGTATTTACTGATGCATACAAGTATTTTTAATCTTAAGATCAAAATTACTATGCATGTTGGATAGTCAACATGCATAAAGAAAATAGGCACAAGAAAAGCATTACTTAAAAACGTCTTAAAACTAAATAACAAAAAATTTTCAGAGTCTGAAGAAGAGAATATTATTTATTCCTCTTCAGCTTTAACATGCAAATCTATATAATACTTACCCCAGAGTGACATAAAATCAAGAAATACAGCAGCACCATTGTCGAAAAGATGAGTTATTCTTTCAAAATTGCACGTATGGCTTAATCTTCCATATCTACATCCTTCTACGTCCCACCAAGGACATAAAATGGTGTCCTTGTAGTCTTCATAAATTCCCTCACTGTAAAAACAAATGCATTTTAGTTTTAAATCTATAGAAAAAACACAGTACAGCTGGACATCCAAATCAACCATAATATACAACTATCAATTTCAATGATAATGCCACATAAAATAACTGATTAACTTAAATTATGTTTAAATCAATTTATCACAAAAATTATTTAAAATATTTTAAGATAAATTAATGGTTCAAAACATATCAACCAATAAAAATTAATGGTTCCAATTATTATTCTTTGCAATTAATCCAGCAACAAATTGCTTGTGTGAAAATAATTAATTAGCTAACCATTGATTAATTAGTCTTGTGATTAATCACTTACCACATTCCATCAATCATGTAGCTCTAAGTAACTGATTTATCTGAGGTATAATTTAGAAAATGATCAAACATGAGTTTTAAAAATAATAAACTGTTTGATTACTCTTTTATCTTTTTTCTCCCCCTTATTCATACCTGTGAGCATCACCCAATACAGTAAACACAACACTCCTACTAATGAAGCTTAAATCAGCATACAGGTGTAAAATCCAAGCCAAGGCCGATCTTAACTCCAAAATATTCCCTGAAAAAATTGAAAGGAACAAACACTAAAGTGATTCTTATCAAACAAAATATAGTGGGTACAATAGCTAATGAGAAACTCAAAAAAAATCCATTCTTAAGAATTTTTTTTATATATATATAGATTTATCTCAATTTTAAACTCATGCTAAAATTAACAAAATTTATATATCTTTAATATTACAGTTTCCTAACTTCATTTGCAGAGCTTCTAGAATCTTCTAATTGAATATCAAGTCATTTTTGGTAAAACTTTATATGTTATGCATTATTTTCTCTACCCTTACACTATATGAGCTCAGGCCATTTGTTTAACCTTGTAACCACACCAAACAAAAATATGAAACAACATTTTTCATTTCTAAAATCCCTGCAGATTACAATAGAAGCTTATCATTATTTATCCTGACTACTGTCAGGCTTGCATCAGTTAAATATGACAACTTCCAATATACTAAGCCTATGTAACATGCTAGGAATCACCTTGTATACACTTAGTTCAAATTACAGCATAAAATTATGTAATACACACAATTTTCATACATATATACAAATATTGCAAATAAATTAATCTATTTCTTCATTTTTATTTTCTCGTGTTACCTAATAAGTATTTTTTTTACTTTTATAACAAACAAAATATGTACACAAAAAATAACAAAAATCTAGTACTTAATTGTGAATGCTGTAATTTCTTTTGTTGTCAAAGACTTAAAGTGTTGAGAAATGCTAACCCAAATTTTCACTGGGCTGTTTATTTTTTTTCCCAAATTATTTATTAATTTCAAATATATACTTTAGAGCACAAACAATAATAAACACAAAGCATACAATGTCCTATAATTATTACAATTTAACTGGTTTTCTAACCAAACATTGTGCATTAAGAATTTCCTTAGCTGGTGATAGCAGATTTGAACCTACGTTCCGATAAACTTAAAAGCCATCCTGTGAACGAGATGGCATAAAACAGAAGATTAAATATTGGTTATCAATAATGTAATAGCAAATACCAAAGACAGAGAGAGAGAGAATTATTGACATTTTTGAAAGACTGCATGTAAGAGAACAGAGCTTTATGGGATGGCTTGGTAACTGTAACATTATGTTATGTATTAGGAAAATCTGCATGTCTGAAAGTTGTATTCAATCTCAGTCAATCAAATACAAGTGAAAAGACGATCTAAGATGAGCAATTTGGAACAAACAAGTGCCATCACGTGATACAGAAATGTGAACACTAAGACGTTACAAATTAAAATAATTTACTTTCGAAATTGAGAAATTAAAACTATATTACACAATAGAAACATCTGATTAACTTTATACTTATACTATTAGATCTACATCTATTTTGATTATTACCACATCTTTATGGAATTTTATAGCTCAATGAAAATAATACATTAGCAACACGAGAGAATTATCTCCCACCTATCACGACTGACTCTCCTTATATATAATTATTGTATTTGGAATGATCTCTTTCAAAACACAACCAGTATAAATAAAACACCAACTGAGACTCTAAACATGGCATACAAATATAAGATGTTTTTTTTTGGTAATTTCAATCTTTAGGTAATGCTCAAAACTTTTACCAAGTGCTTTTTATATTAAATATTATATTAAATAAATAAATTCTGTACAGGTAATTAATTATTAACACTCACTTGATGTCATAAAGAGGTTGTTCTTTATATATTGCTGCAAACAAAGCCCAGTTGTTCATTAACCATTTCCGAGGAACTTTTTCATCTGAAGAATCACATTCCCCCTAAAATACGTCAAAGTAAATTATCAAAATAACTATTATTTTACTGATACAGGAAGTGAAATATCTCCAAGCATAATGACAACTGATAAAAATATGGTAAAGTGCACTTTACTGGAAAATAATATTAATAACAAACTACAGTGGAGCGCCGTTAAGCCGCGGTATTTGGGGGGTCAACCTGCTTAACTGCGACTTAAACCTTTGTGACTGAAAAGCCGAAGTCGCCAACAGCTCCGCCGAGGAGCCTCATCCGGGCCATTGCGTGATCATTATAATATTAATGTATGTCTATACAGATACATTTGACAATTGCCGTTTTAACACAAACGACCAATGCATTGCGATGGTTCGCTTTTCCCTGTAAAATTTCGTCTTCCCGTGTTACATGCGGGCCGCCATGTCAATATGATATGCTCACTATTAATTCAGAAACTGAATTGGGTTTGTGGCCAATATTTATAAAATTGCATAAAAATATCGGATTATCGAATTAAAAATAATACTTTAATTATTGATCACTTTTTTCACGGATTTTCCGCGGATTAACTTTAATGTATGGAGAGGTGTGATTCGGTAAAAATGGCGGCCTCCATAAAGCTGACATAGAGAGCGGATAATGTAGATTAACGGTCGATTTCTATTGTAATATGTTTTATTTTATTTCCCAAATTAAAGCAAATCCTTTTTAAATATCCCCTTGAAGTTATAAAGACAAGGAGAGTGTGAGAAACTTTAAAAAGCCAGATAGTAGATTTAATACATCAAATATTTTGGTACAAGACTTGCTAGAGCGGCTTAAGCGATTTCGCGGTTTACTGGTCCGCGGCTTAATGGCGCTCCACTGTACAGGAAAAACCCTATCACACAAATTCTTCAGGTTCATGACCTGAACAATGCTTTTGACATGAAAAATTGTACTTTATCAACATCAAGCACACTTGGAAAGAAGAATCCAATAAGTTAACTGACCTCATGTAAAGGAATGGCAGCTTTATCATTGATAAGCTTAGTTATTCCTGAAAAAATAGGAGAAAAACACAGTATCAATATATAAGGCATGAAATATTTATAGATGAAAATATTTAATAAAACAATGTAAAGAGTGATTGCAATGACTTTTATTCATTACTATATATCATATAATATATTGGAACCACGTATCCTATGTAACAAACCCCAGCACGCACGTCAAGTACTTCAGGGTTGCCAGTGGCTAAGTTTTTGTTTTTTTTAGTAGTTTAGGAACCCAAAAACTATGTTATTATTTACCAAATTTTCATTTTCTTACTTTGATGAAATAGGGTTTCATTATACTCTTCTGTTGAACCATTGATAACAGGATTCAAAATTAAAGCTTACATAGAAATAAAAAAAAACTTATTGGATTGCTAATCTAAATACTGTTCAACCTTTTGAACTTAATCTAGAACCTGGAATCCATGATCTTCGTTCACTGGTTTCATCTTTGTCGAAAACAATATTTTTATTCTTTGCTTATTTCTTCTTGTATCGCGAAAGCTGAATTTAGTAAAACATACTATTTGTTTAAGATAATTTTTCATATAAATTTTTATAAACTGATCAGTGGCAAGAGGGCAAAGATAAAATCTGCTTCTAGTACATACAAAAACACTACATTGGCACTGTCAACCTTTACTGTTGAAGTACTTGAGTACTGGAATGTTCTAATTTAAATCTTTAACCAATTTCATTTAGGGCAGAGGGAGCTAGTGTTATGTTGGAGATTCAATTCTTCATTCTTTGTCCTCTATCTTTCCTTTATATTCAAAAATCAACAAAACATTAATAGCCTTCAATTTCCTTGTGTTCATCATGCCAGTAGTCTTTTAGCAAAGTTTTTCACTATATTCATATGTCTTTTCAAGTTCTTGACACTAAAATCAGTTATAGGGGTGATTGGGGTTTTCACTTTGACTAATCATCAATTTTCTGCTCTGCATACTCTGATTTATCTCATTTTAAAACTGTCTTCTTCACAGTTATTAACTATTCTCATTCCACTTATTTCTAGCTAGAATTAAAATACTACCTCAAAGCATTCTTCTTTCCTAAAATTGAAGCTGATTTTGAAAAAACAATTTCTTTCCTACAACACTTTTTCTGTGCAGGAATTTTACCTGAATAAGTTTTCCATTCAGGAGAAGTACACCAGCAGGAACTGATTAAGGTTTAAGCATATAATTTATTTCTGGTTGTTGTTATTCTTGGAGATCATCAGCAAGTCAAATGTTAGGCCTTTTGTTTTGCCTGTTAACACTTATGTTGTTTTACCAATGCATTCTAATCCAAGAGTGGCTAAAGGTAATAGTAAAAAGGTGAGTTTCTTTAAGGTATTTACTTCTGACTATTCTGTTCTGCATGATTTCCTCACCTGGACTACTAGGGCTGGGGTCATCTTAAATCATTTGTTTTCTGTAGTACTTTTGGGTTTGAGATTTTTTGTCTTAACAGATCTTTCTGTTTTGTGTTTAATTTCAATTTCACCATTCTCTTCCTCTTTTAATTCACCAAATTTTTTCCGTTTCTTTTTTTCTGATCCAGTTTGTTTTAAATCCTTGATAAAAAAAATCACTCTCTTTTAGAAAGAAGCAGCCAAAATCGCATTGATTTTTCAGGTTTTTACATCAGTTTATTTATGGTTCCAAAGAAATCAGGAGATTAGAAATCCATCTCAACTCAGTCTTTATCATAAGGCACCTAATTTCAAAATGGAAAATGTTTCTTTGTCATTAAACTTTATCATGGTCACTCAATGACAAAAGTGAATGCATACACAGTATTCTTCTTATTGTACCTCATCATCATGTCACTTTATTTCTTTTAGTCAATTTTCTATAAGTGGTTAGTGTTTACTGGTCTTCTCTATTTCATTGATACAGTTCTTCCCTTACATGTGTGTTTAACTTATTCTGATGTTTTTATTCACTCGCTTTTCTTACACTCAGTTGACCACTTAAATGGCTACATCTCTTAGGTTGATCATCCATAAATCTAAATCACATTTAGCACCAACACATGTGGGATATTAGATTAACTACACAATTCATACATTAAAGCAGACTTGGGTTCAGTCTTATGTTTCTTGGCTTCCCTCTATGTTTTGATCTTAATTACTTGTTTTCATTTACTATCTCTCCTTTACATCACATTTTATAATACTGTTTACACTAACTAAAATAAATTCTGACATCTATGCTCTCAATGTTTCACATACTCACTTTTCTTAAAGGCCCTGAACTTATGCTCAAGTCAATCCTCCCTATCTAACACTTGAATTGTAAAAATGGTAACCACCATTTATTACTACAGGTTTGTCCACTGCAATGGAAGCAAACTCCCACTGGAAAGTTCTGCTCCAAAGTAGTCCTCCCATCTTAGACAGTTACTTTACGTTTCAAAATTCTCTTTATTGAGACTCTCACTGACATGAAAGTATTAATTTCTTCTTGTCTTACAAAAATATTCTACCCTTTATGCTCATAAAATTCCTAGAAATAACACAGTCTAACTAACTCTGATTCTCATTTAGAGGAATGCTTTTATGTCTTATACAAACTAATCATTGTTATGTAATATGCACTGAATCTTTTATGTGATATAAGAAAAAGAATTTTATACCAGTGCTCCAGATAATGTTTTTTTTTTCTGTAAGGAGTAATTACTCCGAATTATGTCTGTGGAAGTAATTTTAATTTTTTTACAAAGTGCAGCAGAAATATTTTGTGGTAAAAAGAAATTCAATTAATAATAAATTATTTTATTTCAAAAGGATAAATTTAGCGCAGGATTAATTTTACAAATTAAGTCATCAGATGTAGTAATAAAAAACACAAATAATGATACTGCAACATTTTCTTCCACTTAAGCAGGAGAAGGGTTTTTACTCAAAATATTTAAGCCTATATAGTATTAAAATACATATTTTCATGCAGTGCATGTTTCTTCTTTTATGGTTTACCTGAACATTCTCAGAAAATCAGAAATTAAACACTACTTATACAAATTATAAAAAACATTCATAATAAACAAAAAACAGAAAGAGGGGCCTAGTATTATTATTTCCATACAGACAGGGCAGTAATTCATTATGAAATAAACTGATCATTCATGAGTTCACCAACAGAAACATCTGGTTGTTAGAGAGAGCTTATTCTTGTTGCTCTATTGTGTGAACTGTGCAAATCTTAGGCAGAACTTCAGAAAGCTACAAGAATGCAGCTATCAATTGCTGTTAAGGCAGCAGGAGCAGTATTCATTTTTTTGCAGCAGTAAAACAACAACATTTTTTAAAGCCATAAATATCAAATTTTTCACTGGAACACATACTGGTATGCTTCTTATCTGGAGCATTTTTTATATCTTAAAATGAATCATGCTCTTTTATCTTCTTCTAGCTTGTGCAATTGATTTGTTTAATTATTCTGATGATCCAGTAGAACTTAAAAGAAAATTTTATGGTACATCTCAATCTATACCCATAAGTGCGATGTGTCATGAGCCACCAAAACCACGAGAAAGAATGCAACCTGAAAAAGTCCAAAAGGCAACATTCCATCCTCAAAATGATTGGATCATGTAGGCCTTACCAAACTAAAGGAAACAGAACTCATTCAGTCTTCAGTTATGAACATTCATCCTCACTCTCGAGTTATGTTTCAGGAAAGTACATCCCACTTTCCCCCAGAATTATTACAGGGAGGATGTGGAATAACTGTGCTCAACCAAAGAACCAGGATAGGACCACTCCACATTCAGAATAACAAGAAAACAGCAGACCATCTTACATAAACAATGTACTGAACTAACACTGATTAAAAGCAAGGGCCATGCACATCTCAACTAGATAGTCAAGATCAAATTTGTACTAGTGCCATTCTTACTGATTTCTGGAAAAAAATCCAGGAGTCCAGGTAGGAAAGCCTCTAACTTTGCTCTTTTCTTCAAAAGTGGAGGAATTCACTTTAACATTCTGGAGGAAAAAACTCTTGTTGAACACCCCACTGACTAGAAACTGAGTGTGGTAAAAACAACCTAGCTCTACTACTAGAATTGGAGTGGGTGGGTAATGCACACTGGGGAGTATTGTGGAATAGTGTTCTGGAAACAGAGTAATAGGTGAACCAAGTTCCATAAATTTTTAAAATCAAACTGACCCCAATTTATTCACTCCATTGATCAGCAGGATCTCCTTATACTTTACTCAGCTGCTAAGGACATGGAAATGTCACAAATCTGATTATATGTAACTCTCGGAAGATTCATCTATTTCAATGTAAGCCCAGAATAAAAAGTCATTGTCTAGTATCTCTAAAGGCATTAGTGACAAGCAACAAAATCTTGAATACCTTCACTGAACATGACCATAATTGAAATCTAACTGGAAACAGAAATGAGAAATAGTGATCAAATGAATCTGTAATAATGATTTATCCTCTTTCCTACCTACCTGACAGTATCTTGGGTAAGAAGAACTGGTTTGAGAATGTAGAGAATGAGAATGCAGTCTGTTGACAAACAGCACAAATCACCCACACTTGTGATGTCCATGGATCAGCAACCACAAAAATAAACTTTCAGGTAAAGTGGATATATGGCATATGAGAGTCATGTCACAAACAGGTGTTAAAAAAGGACATTTAATGTAAACTTAAAACACCCATAAGGTAACTGGAATGGTCATTTGAGACCAACGATCCAAAACAACATAAGAAATCTATCAAGGAGTTAAAGAATGTGTAGTTGTGAGAGTCAAACAGTAGTTGATTAAGTCACCATAAACAGGGCTATTGTGGAAGATGCAAAATCTCTGCCTAAAAGTTGCATAATAAAAAATGAGTTACTGTTGGAACTTCTGACTGAAATGCGTTTAACCTCCTCTCAATATACTATAAGTGACATTACTGTAGAAAAGAGTTCATCTCAAAGACCAAGAAAAACTGAGACATTTACATAGCAATCCCAGAAATTAAACCTCTATGTTGTGAGAGACTGCAGAATCCTTATGCCTGAAATTCGAGCTTCTGAATAGCTGGACGTACCATATTATATCACGGCTGCCTCCACAGATATAACTGTGTAGTTACTAAAATTATTTGTAATGAAAACAAAAGAACAACCATAAAAAACTTTTATTAGGATACATACATAGCCAAAATAAAAAAACCTAGTACTTAGAATATTCTTTAATTTGACTAAATTTAAAGTAAAACAACAGAGGATAATGTTTATTTCATAAAATAAGATATTTGATAGTCATAACTTTATCTTGTAAAATTTAAAAACCATTAAGGAACTAATAAGTATACTTGGAACATTTCTCACATTGTAATTAAGTAAAAACACACTTGGAAATTTAAATAAGTAAATATCTTGTTAAAATTATACACAAACTTGATGTGGCTTTAATATGCATATATTTTACAATATTAGCAGGAATAAATTGTCAAAAATGCATGCTCAGAAATCAATAACACAAACAACTTGTATTTCTTATTATTACTACTTACTAAGTCTTGTTTAAGCTGCATATGACAACAACTAGACTTTTGTTTTCACTCTTCAGCCCTTCTGACAATTTATATGCACATAGACTAAACTGTAGTGTGTATGTCACATCCATTTATTAAAAGATGTGAATGTGTTATTTTTCAGCTTGATTATTTTTATGTAAAACCAGTTGTCATGATAAATGATACATGTGCTAGGATCACACAGAAACTTGCAAAACGTTGCAATTGCTTCACCAATAGCTCCAGAGTAGAAAGTTTGATTTCTGTTGGTAATGAAACACAAACCACACTGCCCTAACTAAACTAGCCACACTAAGACATGGTGACCATTGGTTTTACATGACACAAATTAATAATTCACAACAAAATGAGTAAAATGTGATCAACCTATCAGGTTTACATTCAAATTTAATTATACAAGCTTATTATTAATGTATGTAAATAAGGTTGGTACCAAGAAAGCATATTTTAATTCAAGTTTTAAAACTATGCAACTTTTAATTTCTTAATTTAGAAGCAAGTTTTCAAATAAATCCTGATGTAAATCCTTTACATTTCTATGTTACATGTCTCTCTACTCTGAATTCTTTATTTTAAATTTTCATTCTTATTTTGCATTGGTTTCAGAATACCACTAATTGGAAACATCAGCTATGGATTTTGATAGGCTGAAACTTAAAATAAGAAAGTTTCCCATCTTCATTGTTATTAATAAATTTTATACAACCATCAAATAACCTCCTCCCAACTCTTTATCTTTCGAAAGTTACTTATTCACTTATGTTTACTTGTCAATGGTACATGATTACGACAAACAGAAAAGCCACTTTGTAAACTATGTGATTAAAATGTTTTGTGTTAATTCAGTAAAAGGTGTCAGTTTCGAATCAAATTTTATTAAGTGAAGAATAACATTGATGCTTTATTTATTAAATAATGACATTTTCTAAACATTTTCATAGATCAGTTGGAAAGCTTGATAAATTATAGTAGTCTTGAATAATTCTATTTTTTTATTTGAATTACTGTTTGTTTATTAAAATGTATAAGTGAAAATGATAAAAATTTATGTTTTTGACAAACAATTAAGTGAAGAACATTTAGGGTTAATGAAATCCAGCTTCTGTGTAGCATGCTTGATTCCTAAAGTGTTATTTTTTTTTTTAAGTACGTTTTTTACTTACCAATATACTGAGTGATATATTGCAATTCACAGTAGTTACAAACAATTTAAACATAGTAAAACAATAAAATTCAATTGAAGCAATTGTAAAAAAAAGAAAAAAGTGAAAGGCTCAAAACTTTTAAATAAACAATTTTATTCTCTCTCACAACCTCCGAGTGATTTTAGTTAAAAAAAACACCTTAATTCATGTTTTTCAGCTTTTGATATGGATGAATTTGCTACAGTTAGTGTTAGGGTAAACAAAATAGATATAAAAACTACAAAAATTACCTCGCATTAAGATTAATCAGTCTAATCCAATAAATTCACAGACAAACCTTTGGTAGCAATACCCTATCAAAAACTATTTTGGATGCAGTATGCTTCCAACATTTACTGAAAACTTACTCACTTTTAGAAAAGTACGCAGTTTTTGTAAAACACTTATTTTGCAATACAGTCTGCCTTTTTATAAAATCTTCATTACTCTAGGCACAAAATTATCAAGCACATGAAACTTAATTTAAAAAATAAAAGTAGCATGTTAATCCAGAGGTTTTTGCATAGCTAATATATACATATATGTCCAAAATATGTTTTTTGGTTGTCCCAGGCATATTAAATATAGCATTCCTCATATACCAGGAAACAGGTATTCAAGAGAGACATTCTTTATTTTCATTCCATTTAAACTATTTTATGTAGTTTTAATTATTTTTTATTGAATGAGTAATTATAAGTAATTGATCAGTTTTTAATTGTATTTATTTTGTGTGCATCTTAGTGTATGTGTTATGAATTTGACTGCACAGCCAATGCATATACAAAACAAAAAACACCAAAATTTTCAATCAGATATATATTTAATGACTTTACCTACTTTCATAATTTGATGTTTACAGGCACTATTTATGATATAGTATATTGTTTTAATGCATTTTATAAAAGTTAGGTTGAAGTTAAAGTCTTCATTAGAGTTAAGTATTTTTAACAATTTTGTAAAAACTTTTTAACAGGCAACAACTCAGTTCAAAATCAAGCATGAAATTTTGTAACAAAAGTGACAGGCATCTGCAAGATTCAAGCCATTAACTGCTTATACTAGGCAGAATAGTTTTATTATATAAATTAAAGTTTTTTTGCTTTCATCTGTAAAAAATTTTAATATTGAGTAGATTTTTAGGCTTCAGATTCTCCATACCGAGCATCTCTGTATTATGAAAACTAGTATTAATGTATGTTATATTGTTTAGACTGTACAATGTATCTGAAAAATTCATGTGACAGCTCTGCAGCTTAAGTTTTCATTGATTGCCTACATCTGTATGTCTACTTGCAGAGTCTATTCATTCAATATTAATGGAACAACAGCTGTTTTTTAACCATGTGACATGCTTCATGTAGTTTAATATTTTTACACTCACTAATACATACTCATGTTAAGCTAAAGCATGAAAGTCAATACTTTTTCTTTCAACTTTAAATACTGGGAAAAATTAAAAGAAAATCTCAGTTGCAAGTCATCTAATGTTATATTAAGAATAACTGCAGTAAAAGTTAGGGATTTAAAGAATGAATCACATAATGACCCAGTAATTTTCAAACATTTTTAAAGAAATTCAAATTTGTCTTTGATATGTTGCTATAAATATATCATCAGTTACCACAGTGTTTTCCCTTTTCAAGTAGTCTACTTTGAATTTAAATCTACTTATTAAATTTAGATTCATTATTGAATAAATTAAGAAAAAAGAAATAAAATACAAAAACAGTTTGATTACAGGGAACTAAACTAATGTTTAGTTACTTAAAAATTTGTAATATTTAAAAATGTTTAGGTAATACCAAAATGCAGTAATATTCTGCTAATACAAATATTTTAACAAAACAATTGAACAAACTGTAGTAAATAAGCTGGCATATCAGTATGCTGAAACACAATGGTTCAAACATGACATATTGTATTTTGAGTTTGCTACATGCTTAAATAACAAGTTTCTTGTCAAATGTTTCAATATGCAATTTTTGTTGCTGGTTGTCCAACTACTGTAAACTGGATTCTTGTTACTATTAGAATGCCTTGATCAGGGATCACTGCTTGAGCCTTTGCTTTTTTTCATTTACATTAATGATACTGACAAGAACATAATTAGTAAAGTAGTAATGTTTGTTAATTACTATAAAATTTTGGGTACTTTTAGCTGTATTCAGAATGAATGACTTGAATCCAGTGGTGCACTGGATAAAGATTTGAGAAATAACCTTTAATTATAAGTGCTAAAGCTGGGTAAATTAATTGACTACCTAAAAGCTACAATTAATCAATTGATCATGATTTTTTTCAATTGATTGCCACTTGTAAGTAACTGATTAATCAAAGTTAGTGCTTCTGATTAATGCAGTAATTGATCATTGAAAATTACAATTAATGGATTTATATCACAAAAATACAACTAACTTAAGGGAAGGCAACTGGCTGGGAATAATCACCATAAACTCTCTATGTACGAGGTCTGTTTCACTGTGTCAGTATTTGGGTATTGATGTTGTTAAATACCCAGGAGGGTCAGGTACATTTGACCTCTTCCTCCCTCCCGAACGATTATAGCGTCTGTCTTTAGGGTTTTTTTTTTTAAGCTTTGGGCCAGAGTAAAAGAAAAACATCATACTCGGGTCCATTTCAGGGCTCAGTCCATGCATGTACGAACAAGAAGTTTTTTGTTTTTGTTTTTCTTCATTTAATTTTTTTTATATACTTTTTTTGTATTTTCATATATATATATATATATATTTTTTATATTTTTCTCCTTTTTCTCGATTGAGAGAATGCTACTACTACTTGTAGTAACACACACAAAAAAGAAAGTAATAATAATTATTATTATTCAATACTTGAATAATAATTCAAAAAGAGAAAAAAATAAATAAAATAAAAATAATAATGATTAAAAAGAAAATAAAAATTATAATAATAAAAAGAAACAAGGACTAAGTGTCTAGTGCATAGTGGCCAGCTTGTGTTACATTTCTTAAATATATGTTAGAAGGGGAGAGGTATTTAGGACCATTTACATCATGTAATGCGGATATCTGTCGAGATCACACATTAAGTGATTTTTATGCCAATTCTTATTGAAGTATTTTAGAGAATTATGCAAGAGTCTTTCAGATATAGTGTCTATGTTTGCATACTTGTGCATGAATGTGGTTGAGGTGCTACGTGGTACTTTATATGCTGAAGTTAGTACTGAATTTTGTATACGTTGAAGTTTCTGTATATGTGTGGGTGCTATGTTAATCCAGGCAGGTGATGCATATTCTATTGTTGGTCTAATGTATGTTTTGTAAATTTTAAGTATGTTGTCTGGTGATGTTCCTTGGATTTTACCTGAAAGACTTCTTGCATAGTTTGCTCTTTTCCAGATTCATTATCAGTACATTTTTAATATGTGGTAACCACGTTAATTTTGAATCATAGGTTAGACCTAGAAATTTAGCAGAAGTAGCAGTCAGTAAAGTGATCCATTCATATAGAGTTTTGGTGGATCTTTTTTCAGCTATTGACGGAGTGGGGCGCTTTTCCAGACTGCTACATCGTTAGCTTAACTGTGATGCATAACCTAAATTTAGGTCCGACAGAGGCATATTACTCTTGTACATGATAAATAATATAGGGCTAACAACCCCTCCTCATGGACTCCTGCTTGGTGAAAAGGACCCTCACGAGGTCTGTTAAAAAATATGCGGACTGTTTGAATTGCGCAGCTCCAGTGGAATCCGCTTGGTGTTGCTAGGTTTGCACAGATCAGCTGATTACGAAGCCATTTCCGATTGCAGATATCTTCATTTGTGTATTAGCTACACGGTTTTAAGTGAAGTGCGATGTTTTCGTTTGATTTCAGAATGAATGACCTGAAGGAGCAACGACTTGCTGTGAAATTTTGTGTTAAACTTGGAAAATCTGCGACTGAAACTTTTGCTATGCTTAACACGGCTTACGGTGATGTTGCTATGAAGCGTACGACATGTTTCAAGTGGTATGAACGTTTTAAGGATGGTCGACAGTCCATTGAAGATGATGAGCGTCCTGGACGTCCTTCCACGCCAACTGACGACCCACACGCCGATAAAATCAACACCCTGGTGCGGGCAAATCGACGTCTGACTGTTAGGGAGTGTGCTGAAGAGTGTGGGATATCAGTTGGATCTTGTTACGAGATTTTGACCGAAAAAATCTTGTTACGAGATTTTGATCCACTTGTTGAAACAGTCCTGGTGCGCTTCTTTTGTAATGTCCTCCAGCTCCTCGTCGCATTTGCCTTAATCTCGGGAATCGCCTCAAATCTTCTTCCTTTCAAGGGTCTTTTGAGTTTGGGGAACAAGAAAACATCGCAAGGAGCTGGAGGACATTACAAAAGAAGCGTACCAGGACTGTTTCAAGAAGTGGAAACACCGCTGGGATAAGTGTGTGTGTTGGGGAGGAGAGTACCTTGAAGGGGTCCCAGACCTGTAACTTCTAAATAAAGTACATTTTGTTTTATGACGTCAGTCCTCGTATTTTTTAAACAGCCCTCGTATTTAAGGACTAAATAAAAAGCTAACTTAATTTTTGGAATATATCATGCACTCTAATCTTTATGTACAATGAGTCAAATTTGTTTTATCACCATGAATAATACACATCTAGATTATTGCCATACTAATTCAATGTGATTTTAAGAAGTGTTATTACACAAATGACATGGATGATTCAGAAGACAGTCTTCTGGGATGATGACGTTGTTGTGATATGAGAGAAAGATAAATAAATTTTTCCGTGATGCAACAGTAAATAAGCTGTTACAACTAATCAAGAACAGTGATTTGGATTTGAAGTTCTGAATATCAAATGTAGTGTATAGATAATTAACTCTATATTTCTTCATACTTTTAAGTTTGCGTGTAAATCACAAGACTTAGCTTCATGATAATTTCATTTTAAAAATCATGTTTAAAGATACTGAAAATAAATGAAAATGGAATACAATTCTCACTTGCACCTTAGAAATAGAGAATTAATAAGACATACCATTAAAATACAATATATTTGAGATAAACCAACTAGCAGGTTGGTTTACCCAGTATCAACTTCCTAGCTACTTAAGTGTTAAATAAAGGTTATCTAACCACAGTCAGTTATTTTGCATAGTTGACTAAACAGAATACAACCAGCTAGCTGCATCTGCCAACCAACTGTTTGGCTATCACAGTGTAAATTTAGTTAGTGTTTGTTTTTTTTTAATTTACATGCTGTATGTTTTTAATTTAATTTTGTAACTACTATTTAGTATTGTATAAGCAGGCATAAACCTAGGGGAAAGAGTCTATATGCATTCACTTTTTTAAATTAATTAAGAACTATTTTTTAAATTTTATATAAGAAAGCATGGATCTATGGGAGAGGCCTAGGGAATCTGGAATTTTCTTAATATTTAACAGTACTAAAGTGACAGTAATGTAATTTTATAAGTGTTGCTAGTAAAAACACCAACTAGACCTAAGTTCCGTACAAAATTCCTAAATCCATTGCAGCAGCAATACATGTATTCATTCATGTCAAATAAGCTATGTATATATATTTTTTTTAGATTGTCTATATGTTACATTTGTAGCACCATAACTCAAACTTTCCTGAATTTGTGTTTGGTTGGAGGTGTAACAGGCACTGTTACATCTGGAAGATTGAACTTTTTAATTACAAGGCAAACAACACCAATTCTGCAACACCTCCACTGTTTCCAAAGCTGTATTCTTTATATGCACTTTTATGTCAGTCTTTTAATGATGTGAGGAATTAGAAATGTAAATTGATTAATCAATTTTATTTGTAGATATTGTCTAATCTATATTTTATATTCTAACAAGTAATACATACCAATGTTAGCTTGTGTTAAGTCATTAGTTTACCTAGCTAAACCAAAATCCAGTTTAATTATGATGAGCTCTCCTACTTGTATATCATTCCTTAAGAAAAAAATTATTTATTTCTTTATTTTCAAACACTTTCCCTTGTTTTAATAAAGACCTTGGAATTTGTTTGAAAGCTAATGGTATTACATCAAGTGGTATGATTATTTACTAATAAAACAGCTATAAAAGTTTATATATTATTGGATACTATGGGTAGGGCAACAATTAGACTGTCATGTAATAATAAATATATTGAAATATTTGTTTTATAGTTTCAGCCTTTTAAGTTCCTTTTATTTGTAAACTGTGAATGTAATTATGCATTGGAAAGCTACAGAAATTTCCTTCAATGAGTCGTAGTCAGATAGTTTGGGATAAGGTGAGCTTACACATTTTAAAGATGAGTTGAATGAGTTCAAAGAAAACTTTATTGCAAGTTTAGCATAGTAACAAATGTGGTATTTGAAAAAGGTAATGTGATCATTA
>NW_027467831.1:0-45060 GCF_004210375.1 Tachypleus tridentatus
TTCACAACAAGCAGATTATATAGAACCTTGTAGAAGGGGTGGATATCACCCAGCTAGTGTACTAGAAGTGCAACAAGCAGATTATACTAGTAGTCTTAGGGGTGGATATCAGTGACTGGTGTACTAGAGTCACAACAAACAGATTATGCTGGTCTTAGAAGGGGGTGGGATATCAAGGCCGGTGTAGCAAGTAGAGTCACAACAAGAAACCGATTTATACTAGTATTAGAAGGTGGGTATCCAGAAACGGGTGTACAAGAGTCACAACAAACAGATTATACTAGTGGTCTTAGAAGGGTGGATATCACAGACAATTGTACTAGAGTCACAACAAACAGATTATACTAGTCTGGTGAAGGGTGGACAAACATGACCTTGCTTAAGGGGTACTAGTGTACTAGAGTCACAACAAACAGATTATACTGAGGCTTAGAAGGGTGGATATCACCACCTTCAGTGTACTAGAGTCACAACAAACAGATTATACTAGTCTTAGAAGGGTGGATATCACAACTAGTGTACTAGAGTCACAACAAACACAGATTATACTAGTCTTAGAAGGGTGGATATCACAACTAGTGTACTAGAGTCACAACAAACAGATTATACTAGTCTTAGGGTGGATATCAAACCTAGTGTACTAAAGTCACAACAAACAGATTATACTAGTCTTAGAAGGGGGTGGATAACGACTAGTGTACTAGAGTCACAACAAACAGATTATACTAGTCTTAGAAGGGTGGATATCACAACTGGTGTACTAGAGTCACAACAAACAGATTATACTAGTCTTAGAAGGGTGGATATCACGACTGGTGTACTGTAGAGTCACAACAAACAGATTATACTAGTCTTAGAAGGGGTGGATATCAACGACTAGTGTACTAGAGTCACAACAAACAGATTATACTAGTCTTAGAAGGGTGGATATCACGACAAGTGTACTAGAGTCACAACAAACAGATTATACTAGTCTTAGAAGGGGTGGATATCACAACAAGTGTACTAGAGTCACAACAAACAGATTATACTAGTCTTAGAAGGGTGGATATCACACCTAGTGTACTAAAGTCACAACAAACAGATTATACTAGTCTTAGAAGGGTGGATATCACGACTAGTGTACTAGAGTCACAACAAACAGATTATACTAGTCTTAGAAGGGTGGATATCAAAACTAGTGTACTAGAGTCACAACAAACAGATTATACTAGTCTTAGAAGGGTGGATATCACAAAATTGTACTGGTGTCACAAACAGATTATGTACTAGTCTTAGAAGTGTACTAGAGTCACAACAAACAGATTATACTAGTCTTAGAAGGGTGGATATCACGACTAGTGTACTAGAGTCACAACAAACAGATTATACTAGTCTTAGAAGGGTGGATATCAGGCAACTAGTGTACTAGAGTCACAACAAACAGATTATACTAGTCTTAGAAGGGTGGATATCACAACTAGTGTACTAGAGTCACAACAAACAGATTATACTAGTCTTAGAAGGGTGGATATCACGACTAGTGTACTAGAGTCACAACAAACAGATTATACTAGTCTTAGAAGGGTGGATATCACAACTAGTGTACTAGAGTCACAACAAACAGATTATACTAGTCTTAGAAGGGTGGATATCACACCAAGTGTACTAGAGTCACAACAAACAGATTATACTAGTCTTAGAAGGGTGGATATCACACTAGTGTACTAGAGTCACAACAAACAGATTATACTAGTCTTAGAAGGGTGGATATCACAACTAGTGTACTAGAGTCACAACAAACAGATTATACTAGTCTTAGAAGGGTGGATATCACGACTAGTGTACTAGAGTCACAACAAACAGATTATACTAGTCTTAGAAGGGTGGATATCACAACTAGTGTACTAGAGTCACAACAAACAGATTATACTAGTCTTAGAAGGGTGGATATCAAAACTAGTGTACTAGAGTCACAACAAACAGATTATACTAGTCTTAGAAGGGTGGATATCACAACTAGTGTACTAGAGTCACAACAAACAGATTATACTAGTCTTAGAAGGGTGGATATCACGACTAGTGTACTAGAGTCACAACAAACAGATTATACTAGTATTAGAAGGGTGGATATATACTAGTGTACTAGAGTCACAACAAACAGATTATACTAGTATTAGGGGTGGGTATCACAGACTAGTGTACTAGAGTCACAACAAACAGATTATACTAGTATTAGAAAGGTGGTTAGGAAAACTAGTGTACTAGAGTCACAACAAAGAGATTATACTAGTCTTAGAAGGGTGGATATCACAACTAGTGTACTAGAGTCACAACAAACAGATTATACTAGTCTTAGAAGGGTGGATATCAAACTAGTGTACTAGAGTCACAACAAACAGATTATACTAGTCTTAGAAGGGTGGATATCACAACTAGTGTACTAGAGTCACAACAAACAGATTATACTAGTCTTAGAAGGGTGGATATCACAACTAGTGTACTAGAGTCACAACAAACAGATTATACTAGTCTTAGAAGGGTGGATATCAAGACTAGTGTACTAGAGTCACAACAAACAGATTATACTAGTCTTAGAAGGGTGGATATCACAACTAGTGTACTAGAGTCACAACAAACAGATTATACTAGTCTTAGAAGGGTGGATATCACAACTAGTGTACTAGAGTCACAACAAACAGATTATACTAGTCTTAGAAGGGTGGATATCAAAACTAGTGTACTAGAGTCACAACAAACAGATTATACTAGTCTTAGAAGGGTGGATATCACAACTAGTGTACTAGAGTCACAACAAACAGATTATACTAGTCTTAGAAGGGTGGATATCACAACTAGTGTACTAGAGTCACAACAAACAGATTATACTAGTCTTAGAAGGGTGGATATCACAACTAGTGTACTAGAGTCACAACAAACAGATTATACTAGTCTTAGAAGGGTGGATATCACAACTAGTGTACTAGAGTCACAACAAACAGATTATACTAGTCTTAGAAGGGTGGATATCACAACTAGTGTACTAGAGTCACAACAAACAGATTATACTAGTCTTAGAAGGGTGGATATCACAACTAGTGTACTAGAGTCACAACAAACAGATTATACTAGTCTTAGAAGGGTGGATATCACAACTAGTGTACTAGAGTCACAACAAACAGATTATACTAGTCTTAGAAGGGTGGATATCACAACTAGTGTACTAGAGTCACAACAAACAGATTATACTAGTGCTTAGAAGGGTGGATATCACGACTAGTGTACTAGAGTCACAACAAACAGATTATACTAGTCTTAGAAGGGTGGATATCACAACTAGTGTACTAGAGTCACAACAAACAGATTATACTAGTCTTAGAAGGGTGGATATCACAACTAGTGTACTAGAGTCACAACAAACAGATTATACTAGTCTTAGAAGGGTGGATATCACAACTAGTGTACTAGAGTCACAACAAACAGATTATACTAGTCTTAGAAGGGTGGATATCACAACTAGTGTACTAGAGTCACAACAAACAGATTATACTAGTCTTAGAAGGGTGGATATCACAACTAGTGTACTAGAGTCACAACAAACAGATTATACTAGTCTTAGAAGGGTGGATATCACGACTAGTGTACTAGAGTCACAACAAACAGATTATACTAGTATTAGAAGGGTGGATATCACAACTAGTGTACTAGAGTCACAACAAACAGATTATACTAGTCTTAGAAGGGTGGATATCACAACTAGTGTACTAGAGTCACAACAAACAGATTATACTAGTCTTAGAAGGGTGGATATCAAACTAGTGTACTAGAGTCACAACAAACAGATTATACTAGTCTTAGAAGGGTGGATATCACAACTAGTGTACTAGAGTCACAACAAACAGATTATACTAGTCTTAGAAGGGTGGATATCACAACTAGTGTACTAGAGTCACAACAAACAGATTATACTAGTCTTAGAAGGGTGGATATCACGACTAGTGTACTAGAGTCACAACAAACAGATTATACTAGTCTTAGAAGGGTGGATATCACAACTAGTGTACTAGAGTCACAACAAACAGATTATACTAGTCTTAGAAGGGTGGATATAAAAACTAGTGTACTAGAGTCACAACAAACAGATTATACTAGTCTTAGAAGGGTGGATATCACAACTAGTGTACTAGAGTCACAACAAACAGATTATACTAGTCTTAGAAGGGTGGATATCACAACTAGTGTACTAGAGTCACAACAAACAGATTATACTAGTCTTAGAAGGGTGGATATCACACTAGTAACTAGTGTACTAGAGTCACAACAAACAGATTATACTAGTCTTAGAAGGGTGGATATCACAACTAGTGTACTAGAGTCACAACAAACAGATTATACTAGTCTTAGAAGGGTGGATATCACAACTAGTGTACTAGAGTCACAACAAACAGATTATACTAGTCTTAGAAGGGTGGATATCACAACTAGTGTACTAGAGTCAACACAACAAACAGATTATACTAGTCTTAGAAGGGTGGATATCACAACTAGTGTACTAGAGTCACAACAAACAGATTATACTAGTCTTAGAAGGGTGGATATCACAACTAGTGTACTAGAGTCACAACAAACAGATTATACTAGTCTTAGAAGGGTGGATATCAAAACTAGTGTACTAGAGTCACAACAAACAGATTATACTAGTCTTAGAAGGGTGGATATCACAACTAGTGTAATAGAGTCACAACAAACAGATTATACTAGACTTAGAAGGGTGGATATCACAACTAGTGTACTAGAGTCACAACAAACAGATTATACTAGTCTTAGAAGGGTGGATATCACAACTAGTGTACTAGAGTCACAACAAACAGATTATACTAGTCTTAGAAGGGTGGATATCACAACTAGTGTACTAGAGTCACAACAAACAGATTATACTAGTCTTAGAAGGGTGGATATCACAACAAGTGTACTAGAATCACAACAAACAGATTATACTAGTCTTAGAAGTGTGGATATCATGACAAGTGTACTAGAGTCACAACAAACAGATTATACTGGTCTTAGAAGGGTGGATATCAAAACTAGTGTAATAGAGTCACAACAAACAGATTATACTGGTATTAGAAGGGTGGGTATCAAGGCTAGTGTAATAGAGTCACAACAAACAGATTATACTAGTCTTAGAAGGGTGGGTATCACAACTAGTGTACTAGAGTCACAACAAACAGATTATACTAGTCTTAGAAGGGTGGGTATCAAAACTAGTGTACTAGAGTCACAACAAACAGATTATACTAGTCTTAGAATGGTGGATATCAGAACTAGTGTACTAGAGTCACAACAAACAGATTATTCTAGTCTTAGAAGGGTGGATATCACAACTAGTGTACTAGAGTCACAACAAACAGATTATACTAGTCTTAGAAGGGTGGATATCACAACTAGTGTACTAGAGTCACAACAAACAGATTATACTAGTCTTAGAAGGGTGGATATCACAAACAGATTATACTAGTCTTAGAAGGGTGTACTAGAGTCACAACAAACAGATTATACTAGTCTTAGAAGGGTGGATATCACAACTAGTGTACTAGAGTCACAACAAACAGATTATACTAGTCTTAGAAGGGTGGATATCACAACTAGTGTACTAGAGTCACAACAAACAGATTATACTAGTCTTAGAAGGGTGGATTATACTATCTTAGAAGGGTGGATATCAAACTAGTGTACTAGAGTCACAACAAACAGATTATACTAGTCTTAGAAGGGTGGATATCACAACTAGTGTACTAGAGTCACAACAAACAGATTATACTAGTCTTAGAAGGGTGGATATCACAACTAGTGTACTAGAGTCACAACAAACAGATTATACTAGTCTTAGAAGGGTGGATATCAAAACTAGTGTACTAGAGTCACAACAAACAGATTATACTAGTCTTAGAAGGGTGGATATCAAAACTAGTGTACTAGAGTCACAACAAACAGATTATACTAGTCTTAGAAGGGTGGATATCAAAACTAGTGTACTAGAGTCACAACAAACAGATTATACTAGTCTTAGAAGGGTGGATATCACAACTAGTGTACTAGAGTCACAACAAACAGATTATACTAGTCTTAGAAGGGTGGATATCACAACTAGTGTACTAGAGTCACAACAAACAGATTATACTAGTCTTAGAAGGGTGGATATCACAACTAGTGTACTAGAGTCACAACAAACAGATTATACTAGTCTTAGAAGGGTGGATATCACAAAACTAGTGTACTAGAGTCACAACAAACAGATTATACTAGTCTTAGAAGGGTGGATATCACAACTAGTGTACTAGAGTCACAACAAACAGATTATACTAGTCTTAGAAGGGTGGATATCACAACTAGTGTACTAGAGTCACAACAAACAGATTATACTAGTCTTAGAAGGGTGGATATCACAACTAGTGTACTAGAGTCACAACAAACAGATTATACTAGTCTTAGAAGGGTGGATATCACAACTAGTGTACTAGAGTCACAACAAACAGATTATACTAGTCTTAGAAGGGTGGATATCACAACTAGTGTACTAGAGTCACAACAAACAGATTATACTAGTCTTAGAAGGGTGGATATCACAACTAGTGTACTAGAGTCACAACAAACAGATTATACTAGTCTTAGAAGGGTGGATATCACAACTAGTGTACTAGAGTCACAACAAACAGATTATACTAGTCTTAGAAGGGTGGATATCAAAACTAGTGTACTAGAGTCACAACAAACAGATTATACTAGTCTTAGAAGGGTGGATATCAAAACTAGTGTACTAGAGTCACAACAAACAGATTATACTAGTCTTAGAAGGGTGGATATCACAACTAGTGTACTAGAGTCACAACAAACAGATTATACTAGTCTTAGAAGGGTGGATATCACAACTAGTGTACTAGAGTCACAACAAACAGATTATACTAGTCTTAGAAGGGTGGATATCACAACTAGTGTACTAGAGTCACAACAAACAGATTATACTAGTCTTAGAAGGGTGGATATCAAACTAGTGTACTAGAGTCACAACAAACAGATTATACTAGTCTTAGGGTGGATATCACAACTAGTGTACTAGAGTCACAACAAACAGATTATACTAGTCTTAGAAGGGTGGATATCACAACTAGTGTACTAGAGTCACAACAAACAGATTATACTAGTCTTAGAAGGGTGGATATCACAACTAGTGTACTAGAGTCACAACAAACAGATTATACTAGTCTTAGAAGGGTGGATATCACAACTAGTGTACTAGAGTCACAACAAACAGATTATACTAGTCTTAGAAGGGTGGATATCACAACTAGTGTACTAGAGTCACAACAAACAGATTATACTAGTCTTAGAAGGGTGGATATCACAACTAGTGTACTAGAGTCACAACAAACAGATTATACTAGTCTTAGAAGGGTGGATATCACAACTAGTGTACTAGAGTCACAACAAACAGATTATACTAGTCTTAGAAGGGTGGATATCACAACTAGTGTACTAGAGTCACAACAAACAGATTATACTAGTCTTAGAAGGGTGGATATCACAACTAGTGTACTAGAGTCACAACAAACAGATTATACTAGTCTTAGAAGGGTGGATATCACAACTAGTGTACTAGAGTCACAACAAACAGATTATACTAGTCTTAGAAGGGTGGATATCACAACTAGTGTACTAGAGTCACAACAAACAGATTATACTAGTCTTAGAAGGGTGGATATCACAACTAGTGTACTAGAGTCACAACAAACAGATTATACTAGTCTTAGAAGGGTGGATATCACAACTAGTGTACTAGAGTCACAACAAACAGATTATACTAGTCTTAGAAGGGTGGATATCACAACTAGTGTACTAGAGTCACAACAAACAGATTATACTAGTCTTAGAAGGGTGGATATCACAACTAGTGTACTAGAGTCACAACAAACAGATTATACTAGTCTTAGAAGGGTGGATATCACAACTAGTGTACTAGAGTCACAACAAACAGATTATACTAGTCTTAGAAGGGTGGATATCACAACTAGTGTACTAGAGTCACAACAAACAGATTATACTAGTCTTAGAAGGGTGGATATCACAACTAGTGTACTAGAGTCACAACAAACAGATTATACTAGTCTTAGAAGGGTGGATATCACAACTAGTGTACTAGAGTCACAACAAACAGATTATACTAGTCTTAGAAGGGTGGATATCACAACTAGTGTACTAGAGTCACAACAAACAGATTATACTAGTCTTAGAAGGGTGGATATCACAACTAGTGTACTAGAGTCACAACAAACAGATTATACTAGTCTTAGAAGGGTGGATATCACAACTAGTGTACTAGAGTCACAACAAACAGATTATACTAGTCTTAGAAGGGTGGATATCACAACTAGTGTACTAGAGTCACAACAAACAGATTATACTAGTCTTAGAAGGGTGGATATCAAAACTAGTGTACTAGAGTCACAACAAACAGATTATACTAGTCTTAGAAGGGTGGATATCAGAACTAGTGTACTAGAGTCACAACAAACAGATTATACTAGTCTTAGAAGGGTGGATATCACAACTAGTGTACTAGAGTCACAACAAACAGATTATACTAGTCTTAGAAGGGTGGATATCACAACTAGTGTACTAGAGTCACAACAAACAGATTATACTAGTCTTAGAAGGGTGGATATCACAACTAGTGTACTAGAGTCACAACAAACAGATTATACTAGTCTTAGAAGGGTGGATATCACAACTAGTGTACTAGAGTCACAACAAACAGATTATACTAGTCTTAGAAGGGTGGATATCACAACTAGTGTACTAGAGTCACAACAAACAGATTATACTAGTCTTAGAAGGGTGGATATCACAACTAGTGTACTAGAGTCACAACAAACAGATTATACTAGTCTTAGAAGGGTGGATATCACAACTAGTGTACTAGAGTCACAACAAACAGATTATACTAGTCTTAGAAGGGTGGATATCAAAACTAGTGTACTAGAGTCACAACAAACAGATTATACTAGTCTTAGAAGGGTGGATATCAAAACTAGTGTACTAGAGTCACAACAAACAGATTATACTAGTATTAGAAGGGTGGATATCAAAACTAGTGTACTAGAGTCACAACAAACAGATTATACTAGTCTTAGAAGGGTGGATATCACAACTAGTGTACTAGAGTCACAACAAACAGATTATACTAGTCTTAGAAGGGTGGATATCACAACTAGTGTACTAGAGTCACAACAAACAGATTATACTAGTCTTAGAAGGGTGGATATCACAACTAGTGTACTAGAGTCACAACAAACAGATTATACTAGTCTTAGAAGGGTGGATATCACAACTAGTGTACTAGAGTCACAACAAACAGATTATACTAGTCTTAGAAGGGTGGATATCACGACTAGTGTACTAGAGTCACAACAAACAGATTATACTAGTCTTAGAAGGGTGGATATCACAACTAGTGTACTAGAGTCACAACAAACAGATTATACTAGTCTTAGAAGGGTGGATATCACAACTAGTGTACTAGAGTCACAACAAACAGATTATACTAGTCTTAGAAGGGTGGATATCACAACTAGTGTACTAGAGTCACAACAAACAGATTATACTAGTCTTAGAAGGGTGGATATCACAACTAGTGTACTAGAGTCACAACAAACAGATTATACTAGTCTTAGAAGGGTGGATATCACAACTAGTGTACTAGAGTCACAACAAACAGATTATACTAGTCTTAGAAGGGTGGATATCAAAACTAGTGTACTAGAGTCACAACAAACAGATTATACTAGTCTTAGAAGGGTGGATATCAAAACTAGTGTACTAGAGTCACAACAAACAGATTATACTAGTCTTAGAAGGGTGGATATCACAACTAGTGTACTAGAGTCACAACAAACAGATTATACTAGTCTTAGAAGGGTGGATATCACAACTAGTGTACTAGAGTCACAACAAACAGATTATACTAGTCTTAGAAGGGTGGATATCACAACTAGTGTACTAGAGTCACAACAAACAGATTATACTAGTCTTAGAAGGGTGGATATCACAACTAGTGTACTAGAGTCACAACAAACAGATTATACTAGTCTTAGAAGGGTGGATATCACAACTAGTGTACTAGAGTCACAACAAACAGATTATACTAGTCTTAGAAGGGTGGATATCACAACTAGTGTACTAGAGTCACAACAAACAGATTATACTAGTCTTAGAAGGGTGGATATCACAACTAGTGTACTAGAGTCACAACAAACAGATTATACTAGTCTTAGAAGGGTGGATATCACAACTAGTGTACTAGAGTCACAACAAACAGATTATACTAGTCTTAGAAGGGTGGATATCACAACTAGTGTACTAGAGTCACAACAAACAGATTATACTAGTCTTAGAAGGGTGGATATCACAACTAGTGTACTAGAGTCACAACAAACAGATTATACTAGTCTTAGAAGGGTGGATATCACAACTAGTGTACTAGAGTCACAACAAACAGATTATACTAGTCTTAGAAGGGTGGATATCACAACTAGTGTACTAGAGTCACAACAAACAGATTATACTAGTCTTAGAAGGGTGGATATCACAACTAGTGTACTAGAGTCACAACAAACAGATTATACTAGTCTTAGAAGGGTGGATATCACAACTAGTGTACTAGAGTCACAACAAACAGATTATACTAGTCTTAGAAGGGTGGATATCACAACTAGTGTACTAGAGTCACAACAAACAGATTATACTAGTCTTAGAAGGGTGGATATCACAACAAGTGTACTAGAGTCACAACAAACAGATTATACTAGTCTTAGAAGGGTGGATATCACAACAAGTGTACTAGAGTCACAACAAACAGATTATACTAGTCTTAGAAGGGTGGATATCAAAACTAGTGTACTAGAGTCACAACAAACAGATTATACTAGTCTTAGAAGGGTGGATATCACAACTAGTGTACTAGAGTCACAACAAACAGATTATACTAGTCTTAGAAGGGTGGATATCACAACTAGTGTACTAGAGTCACAACAAACAGATTATACTAGTCTTAGAAGGGTGGATATCACAACTAGTGTACTAGAGTCACAACAAACAGATTATACTAGTCTTAGAAGGGTGGATATCACAACTAGTGTACTAGAGTCACAACAAACAGATTATACTAGTCTTAGAAGGGTGGATATCACAACTAGTGTACTAGAGTCACAACAAACAGATTATACTAGTCTTAGAAGGGTGGATATCACAACTAGTGTACTAGAGTCACAACAAACAGATTATACTAGTCTTAGAAGGGTGGATATCACAACTAGTGTACTAGAGTCACAACAAACAGATTATACTAGTCTTAGAAGGGTGGATATCACAACTAGTGTACTAGAGTCACAACAAACAGATTATACTAGTCTTAGAAGGGTGGATATCACAACTAGTGTACTAGAGTCACAACAAACAGATTATACTAGTCTTAGAAGGGTGGATATCAAAACTAGTGTACTAGAGTCACAACAAACAGATTATACTAGTCTTAGAAGGGTGGATATCAAAACTAGTGTACTAGAGTCACAACAAACAGATTATACTAGTCTTAGAAGGGTGGATATCAAAACTAGTGTACTAGAGTCACAACAAACAGATTATACTAGTCTTAGAAGGGTGGATATCACAACTAGTGTACTAGAGTCACAACAAACAGATTATACTAGTCTTAGAAGGGTGGATATCACAACTAGTGTACTAGAGTCACAACAAACAGATTATACTAGTCTTAGAAGGGTGGATATCACAACTAGTGTACTAGAGTCACAACAAACAGATTATACTAGTCTTAGAAGGGTGGATATCACAACTAGTGTACTAGAGTCACAACAAACAGATTATACTAGTCTTAGAAGGGTGGATATCACAACTAGTGTACTAGAGTCACAACAAACAGATTATACTAGTCTTAGAAGGGTGGATATCACAACTAGTGTACTAGAGTCACAACAAACAGATTATACTAGTCTTAGAAGGGTGGATATCACAACTAGTGTACTAGAGTCACAACAAACAGATTATACTAGTCTTAGAAGGGTGGATATCACAACTAGTGTACTAGAGTCACAACAAACAGATTATACTAGTCTTAGAAGGGTGGATATCACAACTAGTGTACTAGAGTCACAACAAACAGATTATACTAGTCTTAGAAGGGTGGATATCAAAACTAGTGTACTAGAGTCACAACAAACAGATTATACTAGTATTAGAAGGGTGGGTATCAAAACTAGTGTACTAGAGTCACAACAAACAGATTATACTAGTCTTAGAAGGGTGGATATCAAAACTAGTGTACTAGAGTCACAACAAACAGATTATACTAGTCTTAGAAGGGTGGATATCACAACTAGTGTACTAGAGTCACAACAAACAGATTATACTAGTCTTAGAAGGGTGGATATCACAACTAGTGTACTAGAGTCACAACAAACAGATTATACTAGTCTTAGAAGGGTGGATATCACAACTAGTGTACTAGAGTCACAACAAACAGATTATACTAGTCTTAGAAGGGTGGATATCACAACTAGTGTACTAGAGTCACAACAAACAGATTATACTAGTCTTAGAAGGGTGGATATCACGACTAGTGTACTAGAGTCACAACAAACAGATTATACTGGTCTTAGAAGGGTGGATATCAAGACTAGTGTACTAGAGTCACAACAAACAGATTATACTAGTCTTAGAAGGGTGGATATCACAACTAGTGTACTAGAGTCACAACAAACAGATTATACTAGTCTTAGAAGGGTGGATATCACAACTAGTGTACTAGAGTCACAACAAACAGATTATACTAGTCTTAGAAGGGTGGATATCACAACTAGTGTACTAGAGTCACAACAAACAGATTATACTAGTCTTAGAAGGGTGGATATCACAACTAGTGTACTAGAGTCACAACAAACAGATTATACTAGTCTTAGAAGGGTGGATATCAAAACTAGTGTACTAGAGTCACAACAAACAGATTATACTAGTCTTAGAAGGGTGGATATCAAAACTAGTGTACTAGAGTCACAACAAACAGATTATACTAGTCTTAGAAGGGTGGATATCACAACTAGTGTACTAGAGTCACAACAAACAGATTATACTAGTCTTAGAAGGGTGGATATCACAACTAGTGTACTAGAGTCACAACAAACAGATTATACTAGTCTTAGAAGGGTGGATATCACAACTAGTGTACTAGAGTCACAACAAACAGATTATACTAGTCTTAGAAGGGTGGATATCAAAACTAGTGTAGAGTCACAACACTAAAGTCACAACAAACAGATTATACTAGTCTTAGAAGGGTGGATATCACAACTAGTGTACTAGAGTCACAACAAACAGATTATACTAGTCTTAGAAGGGTGGATATCAAAACTAGTGATAGAGTCACAACAAACAGATTATACTAGTCTTAGAAGGGTGGATATCACAACTAGTGTACTAGAGTCACAACAAACAGATTATACTAGTCTTAGAAGGGTGGATATCACAACTAGTGTACTAGAGTCACAACAAACAGATTATACTAGTCTTAGAAGGGTGGATATCACACAAACTAGTGTACTAGAGTCACAACAAACAGATTATACTAGTCTTAGAAGGGTGGATATCACAACAAGTGTACTAGAGTCACAACAAACAGATTATACTAGTCTTAGAAGGGGTGTACTAGAGTCACAACAAACAGACTAGTCACAACTAGTGTACTAGAGTCACAACAAACAGATTATACTAGTCTTAGAAGGGTGGATATCACAACTAGTGTACTAGAGTCACAACAAACAGATTATACTAGTATTAGAAGGATGGATATCACAACTAGAGTACTAGAGTCACAACAAACTGATTATACTAGTCTTAGAAGGGTGGATATAAAAACTAGTGTACTAGAGTCACAACAAACAGATTATACTAGTCTTAGAAGGGTGGATATCACAACTAGTGTACTAGAGTCACAACAAACAGATTATACTAGTCTTAGAAGGGTGGATATCACAACTAGTGTACTAGAGTCACAACAAACAGATTATACTAGTCTTAGAAGGGTGGATATCACAACTAGTGTACTAGAGTCACAACAAACAGATTATACTAGTCTTAGAAGGGTGGATATCAAACTAGTGTACTAGAGTCACAACAAACAGATTATACTAGTCTTAGAAGGGTGGATATCAAAACTAGTGTACTAGAGTCACAACAAACAGATTATACTAGTCTTAGAAGGGTGGATATCACAACTAGTGTACTAGAGTCACAACAAACAGATTATACTAGTCTTAGAAGGGTGGATATCACAACTAGTGTACTAGAGTCACAACAAACAGATTATACTAGTCTTAGAAGGGTGGATATCAACTAACTAGTGATTATACTACTAGAAGTCACAACAAACAGATTATACTAGTCTTAGAAGGGTGGATATCACAACTAGTGTACTAGAGTCACAACAAACAGATTATACTAGTCTTAGAAGGGTGGATATCACAACAAGTGTACTAGAGTCACAACAAACAGATTATACTAGTCTTAGAAGGGTGGATATCACAACTAGTGTACTAGAGTCACAACAAACAGATTATACTAGTCTTAGAAGGGTGGATATCACAACTAGTGTACTAGAGTCACAACAAACAGATTATACTAGTCTTAGAAGGGTGGATATCAAAACTAGTGTACTAGAGTCACAACAAACAGATTATACTAGTCTTAGAAGGGTGGATATCAAAACTAGTGTACTAGAGTCACAACAAACAGATTATACTAGTATTAGAAGGGTGGATATCAAAACTAGTGTACTAGAGTCACAACAAACAGATTATACTAGTCTTAGAAGGGTGGATATCACAACTAGTGTACTAGAGTCACAACAAACAGATTATACTAGTCTTAGAAGGGTGGATATCACAACTAGTGTACTAGAGTCACAACAAACAGATTATACTAGTCTTAGAAGGGTGGATATCACAACTAGTGTACTAGAGTCACAACAAACAGATTATACTAGTCTTAGAAGGGTGGATATCACAACTAGTGTACTAGAGTCACAACAAACAGATTATACTAGTCTTAGAAGGGTGGATATCACAACTAGTGTACTAGAGTCACAACAAACAGATTATACTAGTCTTAGAAGGGTGGATATCACAACTAGTGTACTAGAGTCACAACAAACAGATTATACTAGTCTTAGAAGGGTGGATATCACAACTAGTGTACTAGAGTCACAACAAACAGATTATACTAGTCTTAGAAGGGTGGATATCACAACTAGTGTACTAGAGTCACAACAAACAGATTATACTAGTCTTAGAAGGGTGGATATCACAACTAGTGTACTAGAGTCACAACAAACAGATTATACTAGTCTTAGAAGGGTGGATATCACAACTAGTGTACTAGAGTCACAACAAACAGATTATACTAGTCTTAGAAGGGTGGATATCACAACTAGTGTACTAGAGTCACAACAAACAGATTATACTAGTCTTAGAAGGGTGGATATCACAACAAGTGTACTAGAGTCACAACAAACAGATTATACTAGTCTTAGAAGGGTGGATATCACAACTAGTGTACTAGAGTCACAACAAACAGATTATACTAGTCTTAGAAGGGTGGATATCATGACTAGTGTACTAGAGTCACAACAAACAGATTATACTAGTCTTAGAAGGGTGGATATCACAACTAGTGTACTAGAGTCACAACAAACAGATTATACTAGTCTTAGAAGGGTGGATATCACAACTAGTGTACTAGAGTCACAACAAACAGATTATACTAGTCTTAGAAGGGTGGATATCACAACTAGTGTACTAGAGTCACAACAAACAGATTATACTAGTCTTAGAAGGGTGGATATCACAACTAGTGTACTAGAGTCACAACAAACAGATTATACTAGTCTTAGAAGGGTGGATATCACAACTAGTGTACTAGAGTCACAACAAACAGATTATACTAGTCTTAGAAGGGTGGATATCACAACTAGTGTACTAGAGTCACAACAAACAGATTATACTAGTCTTAGAAGGGTGGATATCACAACTAGTGTACTAGAGTCACAACAAACAGATTATACTAGTCTTAGAAGGGTGGATATCACAACTAGTGTACTAGAGTCACAACAAACAGATTATACTAGTCTTAGAAGGGTGGATATCACAACTAGTGTACTAGAGTCACAACAAACAGATTATACTAGTCTTAGAAGGGTGGATATCACAACTAGTGTACTAGAGTCACAACAAACAGATTATACTAGTCTTAGAAGGGTGGATATCACAACTAGTGTACTAGAGTCACAACAAACAGATTATACTAGTCTTAGAAGGGTGGATATCACAACTAGTGTACTAGAGTCACAACAAACAGATTATACTAGTCTTAGAAGGGTGGATATCACAACTAGTGTACTAGAGTCACAACAAACAGATTATACTAGTCTTAGAAGGGTGGATATCACAACTAGTGTACTAGAGTCACAACAAACAGATTATACTAGTCTTAGAAGGGTGGATATCACAACTAGTGTACTAGAGTCACAACAAACAGATTATACTAGTCTTAGAAGGGTGGATATCAAAACTAGTGTACTAGAGTCACAACAAACAGATTATACTAGTCTTAGAAGGGTGGATATCACAACTAGTGTACTAGAGTCACAACAAACAGATTATACTAGTCTTAGAAGGGTGGATATCACAACTAGTGTACTAGAGTCACAACAAACAGATTATACTAGTCTTAGAAGGGTGGATATCAAAACTAGTGTACTAGAGTCACAACAAACAGATTATACTAGTCTTAGAAGGGTGGATATCACAACTAGTGTACTAGAGTCACAACAAACAGATTATACTAGTCTTAGAAGGGTGGATATCACAACTAGTGTACTAGAGTCACAACAAACAGATTATACTAGTCTTAGAAGGGTGGATATCACAACTAGTGTACTAGAGTCACAACAAACAGATTATACTAGTCTTAGAAGGGTGGATATCACAACTAGTGTACTAGAGTCACAACAAACAGATTATACTAGTCTTAGAAGGGTGGATATCACAACTAGTGTACTAGAGTCACAACAAACAGATTATACTAGTCTTAGAAGGGTGGATATCACAACTAGTGTACTAGAGTCACAACAAACAGATTATACTAGTCTTAGAAGGGTGGATATCACAACTAGTGTACTAGAGTCACAACAAACAGATTATACTAGTCTTAGAAGGGTGGATATCAAAACTAGTGTACTAGAGTCACAACAAACAGATTATACTAGTCTTAGAAGGGTGGATATCAAAACTAGTGTACTAGAGTCACAACAAACAGATTATACTAGTCTTAGAAGGGTGGATATCACAACTAGTGTACTAGAGTCACAACAAACAGATTATACTAGTCTTAGAAGGGTGGATATCACAACTAGTGTACTAGAGTCACAACAAACAGATTATACTAGTCTTAGAAGGGTGGATATCACAACTAGTGTACTAGAGTCACAACAAACAGATTATACTAGTCTTAGAAGGGTGGATATCACAACTAGTGTACTAGAGTCACAACAAACAGATTATACTAGTCTTAGAAGGGTGGATATCACAACTAGTGTACTAGAGTCACAACAAACAGATTATACTAGTCTTAGAAGGGTGGATATCAAAACTAGTGTACTAGAGTCACAACAAACAGATTATACTAGTCTTAGAAGGGTGGATATCAAAACTAGTGTACTAGAGTCACAACAAACAGATTATACTAGTCTTAGAAGGGTGGATATCAAAACTAGTGTACTAGAGTCACAACAAACAGATTATACTAGTCTTAGAAGGGTGGATATCACAACTAGTGTACTAGAGTCACAACAAACAGATTATACTAGTCTTAGAAGGGTGGATATCACAACTAGTGTACTAGAGTCACAACAAACAGATTATACTAGTCTTAGAAGGGTGGATATCACAACTAGTGTACTAGAGTCACAACAAACAGATTATACTAGTCTTAGAAGGGTGGATATCACAACTAGTGTACTAGAGTCACAACAAACAGATTATACTAGTCTTAGAAGGGTGGATATCACAACTAGTGTACTAGAGTCACAACAAACAGATTATACTAGTCTTAGAAGGGTGGATATCACAACTAGTGTACTAGAGTCACAACAAACAGATTATACTAGTCTTAGAAGGGTGGATATCACAACTAGTGTACTAGAGTCACAACAAACAGATTATACTAGTCTTAGAAGGGTGGATATCACAACTAGTGTACTAGAGTCACAACAAACAGATTATACTAGTCTTAGAAGGGTGGATATCACAACTAGTGTACTAGAGTCACAACAAACAGATTATACTAGTCTTAGAAGGGTGGATATCAAAACTAGTGTACTAGAGTCACAACAAACAGATTATACTAGTCTTAGAAGGGTGGATATCAAAACTAGTGTACTAGAGTCACAACAAACAGATTATACTAGTCTTAGAAGGGTGGATATCACAACTAGTGTACTAGAGTCACAACAAACAGATTATACTAGTCTTAGAAGGGTGGATATCACAACTAGTGTACTAGAGTCACAACAAACAGATTATACTAGTCTTAGAAGGGTGGATATCACAACTAGTGTACTAGAGTCACAACAAACAGATTATACTAGTCTTAGAAGGGTGGATATCACAACTAGTGTACTAGAGTCACAACAAACAGATTATACTAGTCTTAGAAGGGTGGATATCACAACTAGTGTACTAGAGTCACAACAAACAGATTATACTAGTCTTAGAAGGGTGGATATCACAACTAGTGTACTAGAGTCACAACAAACAGATTATACTAGTCTTAGAAGGGTGGATATCACAACTAGTGTACTAGAGTCACAACAAACAGATTATACTAGTCTTAGAAGGGTGGATATCACAACTAGTGTACTAGAGTCACAACAAACAGATTATACTAGTCTTAGAAGGGTGGATATCACAACTAGTGTACTAGAGTCACAACAAACAGATTATACTAGTCTTAGAAGGGTGGATATCAAAACTAGTGTACTAGAGTCACAACAAACAGATTATACTAGTCTTAGAAGGGTGGATATCAAAACTAGTGTACTAGAGTCACAACAAACAGATTATACTAGTCTTAGAAGGGTGGATATCAAAACTAGTGTACTAGAGTCACAACAAACAGATTATACTAGTCTTAGAAGGGTGGATATCACAACTAGTGTACTAGAGTCACAACAAACAGATTATACTAGTCTTAGAAGGGTGGATATCACAACTAGTGTACTAGAGTCACAACAAACAGATTATACTAGTCTTAGAAGGGTGGATATCACAACTAGTGTACTAGAGTCACAACAAACAGATTATACTAGTCTTAGAAGGGTGGATATCACAACTAGTGTACTAGAGTCACAACAAACAGATTATACTAGTCTTAGAAGGGTGGATATCACAACTAGTGTACTAGAGTCACAACAAACAGATTATACTAGTCTTAGAAGGGTGGATATCACAACTAGTGTACTAGAGTCACAACAAACAGATTATACTAGTCTTAGAAGGGTGGATATCACAACTAGTGTACTAGAGTCACAACAAACAGATTATACTAGTCTTAGAAGGGTGGATATCACAACTAGTGTACTAGAGTCACAACAAACAGATTATACTAGTCTTAGAAGGGTGGATATCACAACTAGTGTACTAGAGTCACAACAAACAGATTATACTAGTCTTAGAAGGGTGGATATCACAACTAGTGTACTAGAGTCACAACAAACAGATTATACTAGTCTTAGAAGGGTGGATATCACAACTAGTGTACTAGAGTCACAACAAACAGATTATACTAGTCTTAGAAGGGTGGATATCAAAACTAGTGTACTAGAGTCACAACAAACAGATTATACTAGTCTTAGAAGGGTGGATATCAAAACTAGTGTACTAGAGTCACAACAAACAGATTATACTAGTCTTAGAAGGGTGGATATCACAACTAGTGTACTAGAGTCACAACAAACAGATTATACTAGTCTTAGAAGGGTGGATATCACAACTAGTGTACTAGAGTCACAACAAACAGATTATACTAGTCTTAGAAGGGTGGATATCACAACTAGTGTACTAGAGTCACAACAAACAGATTATACTAGTCTTAGAAGGGTGGATATCACAACTAGTGTACTAGAGTCACAACAAACAGATTATACTAGTCTTAGAAGGGTGGATATCACAACTAGTGTACTAGAGTCACAACAAACAGATTATACTAGTCTTAGAAGGGTGGATATCACAACTAGTGTACTAGAGTCACAACAAACAGATTATACTAGTCTTAGAAGGGTGGATATCACAACTAGTGTACTAGAGTCACAACAAACAGATTATACTAGTCTTAGAAGGGTGGATATCACAACTAGTGTACTAGAGTCACAACAAACAGATTATACTAGTCTTAGAAGGGTGGATATCACAACTAGTGTACTAGAGTCACAACAAACAGATTATACTAGTCTTAGAAGGGTGGATATCACAACTAGTGTACTAGAGTCACAACAAACAGATTATACTAGTCTTAGAAGGGTGGATATCAAAACTAGTGTACTAGAGTCACAACAAACAGATTATACTAGTCTTAGAAGGGTGGATATCACAACTAGTGTACTAGAGTCACAACAAACAGATTATACTAGTCTTAGAAGGGTGGATATCACAACTAGTGTACTAGAGTCACAACAAACAGATTATACTAGTCTTAGAAGGGTGGATATCACAACTAGTGTACTAGAGTCACAACAAACAGATTATACTAGTCTTAGAAGGGTGGATATCACAACTAGTGTACTAGAGTCACAACAAACAGATTATACTAGTCTTAGAAGGGTGGATATCACAACTAGTGTACTAGAGTCACAACAAACAGATTATACTAGTCTTAGAAGGGTGGATATCAGGGTGGAACTAGTGTACTAGAGTCACAACAAACAGATTATACTAGTCTTAGAAGGGTGGATATCACAACTAGTGTACTAGAGTCACAACAAACAGATTATACTAGTCTTAGAAGGGTGGATATCACAACTAGTGTACTAGAGTCACAACAAACAGATTATACTAGTCTTAGAAGGGTGGATATCACAACTAGTGTACTAGAGTCACAACAAACAGATTATACTAGTCTTAGAAGGGTGGATATCAAAACTAGTGTACTAGAGTCACAACAAACAGATTATACTAGTCTTAGAAGGGTGGATATCAAAACTAGTGTACTAGAGTCACAACAAACAGATTATACTAGTCTTAGAAGGGTGGATATCACAACTAGTGTACTAGAGTCACAACAAACAGATTATACTAGTCTTAGAAGGGTGGATATCACAACTAGTGTACTAGAGTCACAACAAACAGATTATACTAGTCTTAGAAGGGTGGATATCACAACTAGTGTACTAGAGTCACAACAAACAGATTATACTAGTCTTAGAAGGGTGGATATCACAACAAGTGTACTAGAGTCACAACAAACAGATTATACTAGTCTTAGAAGGGTGGATATACTAGTGTACTAGAGTCACAACAAACAGATTATACTAGTCTTAGAAGGGTGGATATCACAACTAGTGTACTAGAGTCACAACAAACAGATTATACTAGTCTTAGAAGGGTGGATATCACAACTAGTGTACTAGAGTCACAACAAACAGATTATACTAGTCTTAGAAGGGTGGATATCAAAACTAGTGTACTAGAGTCACAACAAACAGATTATACTAGTCTTAGAAGGGTGGATATCAAAACTAGTGTACTAGAGTCACAACAAACAGATTATACTAGTCTTAGAAGGGTGGATATCAAAACTAGTGTACTAGAGTCACAACAAACAGATTATACTAGTCTTAGAAGGGTGGATATCACAACTAGTGTACTAGAGTCACAACAAACAGATTATACTAGTCTTAGAAGGGTGGATATCACAACTAGTGTACTAGAGTCACAACAAACAGATTATACTAGTCTTAGAAGGGTGGATATCAAAACTAGTGTACTAGAGTCACAACAAACAGATTATACTAGTCTTAGAAGGGTGGATATCACAACTAGTGTACTAGAGTCACAACAAACAGATTATACTAGTCTTAGAAGGGTGGATATCACAACTAGTGTACTAGAGTCACAACAAACAGATTATACTAGTCTTAGAAGGGTGGATATCACAACTAGTGTACTAGAGTCACAACAAACAGATTATACTAGTCTTAGAAGGGTGGATATCACAACTAGTGTACTAGAGTCACAACAAACAGATTATACTAGTCTTAGAAGGGTGGATATCACAACTAGTGTACTAGAGTCACAACAAACAGATTATACTAGTCTTAGAAGGGTGGATATCACAACTAGTGTACTAGAGTCACAACAAACAGATTATACTAGTCTTAGAAGGGTGGATATCACAACTAGTGTACTAGAGTCACAACAAACAGATTATACTAGTCTTAGAAGGGTGGATATCACAACTAGTGTACTAGAGTCACAACAAACAGATTATACTAGTCTTAGAAGGGTGGATATCAAAACTAGTGTACTAGAGTCACAACAAACAGATTATACTAGTCTTAGAAGGGTGGATATCAAAACTAGTGTACTAGAGTCACAACAAACAGATTATACTAGTCTTAGAAGGGTGGATATCAAAACTAGTGTACTAGAGTCACAACAAACAGATTATACTAGTCTTAGAAGGGTGGATATCACAACTAGTGTACTAGAGTCACAACAAACAGATTATACTAGTCTTAGAAGGGTGGATATCACAACTAGTGTACTAGAGTCACAACAAACAGATTATACTAGTCTTAGAAGGGTGGATATCACAACTAGTGTACTAGAGTCACAACAAACAGATTATACTAGTCTTAGAAGGGTGGATATCACAACTAGTGTACTAGAGTCACAACAAACAGATTATACTAGTCTTAGAAGGGTGGATATCACAACTAGTGTACTAGAGTCACAACAAACAGATTATACTAGTCTTAGAAGGGTGGATATCACAACTAGTGTACTAGAGTCACAACAAACAGATTATACTAGTCTTAGAAGGGTGGATATCAACTAGTGTACTAGAGTCACAACAAACAGATTATACTAGTCTTAGAAGGGTGGATATCACAACTAGTGTACTAGAGTCACAACAAACAGATTATACTAGTCTTAGAAGGGTGGATATCACAACTAGTGTACTAGAGTCACAACAAACAGATTATACTAGTCTTAGAAGGGTGGATATCACAACTAGTGTACTAGAGTCACAACAAACAGATTATACTAGTCTTAGAAGGGTGGATATCACAACTAGTGTACTAGAGTCACAACAAACAGATTATACTAGTCTTAGAAGGGTGGATATCACAACTAGTGTACTAGAGTCACAACAAACAGATTATACTAGTCTTAGAAGGGTGGATATCACAACTAGTGTACTAGAGTCACAACAAACAGATTATACTAGTCTTAGAAGGGTGGATATCACAACTAGTGTACTAGAGTCACAACAAACAGATTATACTAGTCTTAGAAGGGTGGATATCACAACTAGTGTACTAGAGTCACAACAAACAGATTATACTAGTCTTAGAAGGGTGGATATCACAACTAGTGTACTAGAGTCACAACAAACAGATTATACTAGTCTTAGAAGGGTGGATATCACAACTAGTGTACTAGAGTCACAACAAACAGATTATACTAGTCTTAGAAGGGTGGATATCACAACTAGTGTACTAGAGTCACAACAAACAGATTATACTAGTCTTAGAAGGGTGGATATCAAAACTAGTGTACTAGAGTCACAACAAACAGATTATACTAGTCTTAGAAGGGTGGATATCAAAACTAGTGTACTAGAGTCACAACAAACAGATTATACTAGTCTTAGAAGGGTGGATATCAAAACTAGTGTACTAGAGTCACAACAAACAGATTATACTAGTCTTAGAAGGGTGGATATCACAACTAGTGTACTAGAGTCACAACAAACAGATTATACTAGTCTTAGAAGGGTGGATATCACAACTAGTGTACTAGAGTCACAACAAACAGATTATACTAGTCTTAGAAGGGTGGATATCACAACTAGTGTACTAGAGTCACAACAAACAGATTATACTAGTCTTAGAAGGGTGGATATCACAACTAGTGTACTAGAGTCACAACAAACAGATTATACTAGTCTTAGAAGGGTGGATATCACAACTAGTGTACTAGAGTCACAACAAACAGATTATACTAGTCTTAGAAGGGTGGATATCACAACTAGTGTACTAGAGTCACAACAAACAGATTATACTAGTCTTAGAAGGGTGGATATCAACTAACTAGTGTACTAGAGTCACAACAAACAGATTATACTAGTCTTAGAAGGGTGGATATCACAACTAGTGTACTAGAGTCACAACAAACAGATTATACTAGTCTTAGAAGGGTGGATATCACAACTAGTGTACTAGAGTCACAACAAACAGATTATACTAGTCTTAGAAGGGTGGATATCAAAACTAGTGTACTAGAGTCACAACAAACAGATTATACTAGTCTTAGAAGGGTGGATATCAAAACTAGTGTACTAGAGTCACAACAAACAGATTATACTAGTCTTAGAAGGGTGGATATCACAACTAGTGTACTAGAGTCACAACAAACAGATTATACTAGTCTTAGAAGGGTGGATATCACAACTAGTGTACTAGAGTCACAACAAACAGATTATACTAGTCTTAGAAGGGTGGATATCACAACTAGTGTACTAGAGTCACAACAAACAGATTATACTAGTCTTAGAAGGGTGGATATCACAACTAGTGTACTAGAGTCACAACAAACAGATTATACTAGTCTTAGAAGGGTGGATATCACAACAAGTGTACTAGAGTCACAACAAACAGATTATACTAGTCTTAGAAGGGTGGATATCACAACAAGTGTACTAGAGTCACAACAAACAGATTATACTAGTCTTAGAAGTGTGGATATCATGACAAGTGTACTAGAGTCACAACAAACAGATTATACTGGTCTTAGAAGGGTGGATATCAAGGCTAGTGTACTAGAGTCACAACAAACAGATTATACTAGTCTTAGAAGGGTGGATATCAAGGCTAGTGTACTAGAGTCACAACAAACAGATTATACTAGTCTTAGAAGGGTGGATATCAAAACTAGTGTACTAGAGTCACAACAAACAGATTATACTAGTCTTAGAAGGGTGGATATCAAAACTAGTGTACTAGAGTCACAACAAACAGATTATACTAGTCTTAGAAGGGTGGATATCAAACTAGTGTACTAGAGTCACAACAAACAGATTATACTAGTCTTAGAAGGGTGGATATCAAACTAGTGTACTAGAGTCACAACAAACAGATTATACTAGTCTTAGAAGGGTGGATATCAAAACTAGTGTACTAGAGTCACAACAAACAGATTATACTAGTCTTAGAAGGGTGGATATCACAACTAGTGTACTAGAGTCACAACAAACAGATTATACTAGTCTTAGAAGGGTGGATATCACAACTAGTGTACTAGAGTCACAACAAACAGATTATACTAGTCTTAGAAGGGTGGATATCACAACTAGTGTACTAGAGTCACAACAAACAGATTATACTAGTCTTAGAAGGGTGGATATCACAACTAGTGTACTAGAGTCACAACAAACAGATTATACTAGTCTTAGAAGGGTGGATATCACAACTAGTGTACTAGAGTCACAACAAACAGATTATACTAGTCTTAGAAGGGTGGATATCACAACTAGTGTACTAGAGTCACAACAAACAGATTATACTAGTCTTAGAAGGGTGGATATCAAAACTAGTGTACTAGAGTCACAACAAACAGATTATACTAGTCTTAGAAGGGTGGATATCAAAACTAGTGTACTAGAGTCACAACAAACAGATTATACTAGTCTTAGAAGGGTGGATATCAAAACTAGTGTACTAGAGTCACAACAAACAGATTATACTAGTCTTAGAAGGGTGGATATCACAACTAGTGTACTAGAGTCACAACAAACAGATTATACTAGTCTTAGAAGGGTGGATATCACAACTAGTGTACTAGAGTCACAACAAACAGATTATACTAGTCTTAGAAGGGTGGATATCACAACTAGTGTACTAGAGTCACAACAAACAGATTATACTAGTCTTAGAAGGGTGGATATCACAACTAGTGTACTAGAGTCACAACAAACAGATTATACTAGTCTTAGAAGGGTGGATATCACAACTAGTGTACTAGAGTCACAACAAACAGATTATACTAGTCTTAGAAGGGTGGATATCACAACTAGTGTACTAGAGTCACAACAAACAGATTATACTAGTCTTAGAAGGGTGGATATCACAACTAGTGTACTAGAGTCACAACAAACAGATTATACTAGTCTTAGAAGGGTGGATATCACAACTAGTGTACTAGAGTCACAACAAACAGATTATACTAGTCTTAGAAGGGTGGATATCACAACTAGTGTACTAGAGTCACAACAAACAGATTATACTAGTCTTAGAAGGGTGGATATCACAACTAGTGTACTAGAGTCACAACAAACAGATTATACTAGTCTTAGAAGGGTGGATATCACAACTAGTGTACTAGAGTCACAACAAACAGATTATACTAGTCTTAGAAGGGTGGATATCACAACTAGTGTACTAGAGTCACAACAAACAGATTATACTAGTCTTAGAAGGGTGGATATCACAACTAGTGTACTAGAGTCACAACAAACAGATTATACTAGTCTTAGAAGGGTGGATATCACAACTAGTGTACTAGAGTCACAACAAACAGATTATACTAGTCTTAGAAGGGTGGATATCACAACTAGTGTACTAGAGTCACAACAAACAGATTATACTAGTCTTAGAAGGGTGGATATCAAACTAGTGTACTAGAGTCACAACAAACAGATTATACTAGTCTTAGAAGGGTGGATATCAAACTAGTGTACTAGAGTCACAACAAACAGATTATACTAGTCTTAGAAGGGTGGATATCAAAACTAGTGTACTAGAGTCACAACAAACAGATTATACTAGTCTTAGAAGGGTGGATATCAAAACTAGTGTACTAGAGTCACAACAAACAGATTATACTAGTCTTAGAAGGGTGGATATCACAACTAGTGTACTAGAGTCACAACAAACAGATTATACTAGTCTTAGAAGGGTGGATATCACAACTAGTGTACTAGAGTCACAACAAACAGATTATACTAGTCTTAGAAGGGTGGATATCACAACTAGTGTACTAGAGTCACAACAAACAGATTATACTAGTCTTAGAAGGGTGGATATCACAACTAGTGTACTAGAGTCACAACAAACAGATTATACTAGTCTTAGAAGGGTGGATATCAACTAGTGTACTAGAGTCACAACAAACAGATTATACTAGTCTTAGAAGGGTGGATATCACAACTAGTGTACTAGAGTCACAACAAACAGATTATACTAGTCTTAGAAGGGTGGATATCACAACTAGTGTACTAGAGTCACAACAAACAGATTATACTAGTCTTAGAAGGGTGGATATCACAACTAGTGTACTAGAGTCACAACAAACAGATTATACTAGTCTTAGAAGGGTGGATATCACAACTAGTGTACTAGAGTCACAACAAACAGATTATACTAGTCTTAGAAGGGTGGATATCAAAACTAGTGTACTAGAGTCACAACAAACAGATTATACTAGTCTTAGAAGGGTGGATATCAAAACTAGTGTACTAGAGTCACAACAAACAGATTATACTAGTCTTAGAAGGGTGGATATCACAACTAGTGTACTAGAGTCACAACAAACAGATTATACTAGTCTTAGAAGGGTGGATATCACAACTAGTGTACTAGAGTCACAACAAACAGATTATACTAGTCTTAGAAGGGTGGATATCACAACTAGTGTACTAGAGTCACAACAAACAGATTATACTAGTCTTAGAAGGGTGGATATCACAACTAGTGTACTAGAGTCACAACAAACAGATTATACTAGTCTTAGAAGGGTGGATATCACAACTAGTGTACTAGAGTCACAACAAACAGATTATACTAGTCTTAGAAGGGTGGATATCACAACAAGTGTACTAGAGTCACAACAAACAGATTATACTAGTCTTAGAAGTGTGGATATCATGACAAGTGTACTAGAGTCACAACAAACAGATTATACTGGTCTTAGAAGGGTGGATATCAAGGCTAGTGTACTAGAGTCACAACAAACAGATTATACTAGTCTTAGAAGGGTGGATATCAAGGCTAGTGTACTAGAGTCACAACAAACAGATTATACTAGTATTAGAAGGGTGGATATCAAAACTAGTGTACTAGAGTCACAACAAACAGATTATACTAGTATTAGAAGGGTGGGTATCAAAACTAGTGTACTAGAGTCACAACAAACAGATTATACTAGTCTTAGAAGGGTGGATATCACAACTAGTGTACTAGAGTCACAACAAACAGATTATACTAGTCTTAGAAGGGTGGATATCAAACTAGTGTACTAGAGTCACAACAAACAGATTATACTAGTCTTAGAAGGGTGGATATCAAAACTAGTGTACTAGAGTCACAACAAACAGATTATACTAGTCTTAGAAGGGTGGATATCACAACTAGTGTACTAGAGTCACAACAAACAGATTATACTAGTCTTAGAAGGGTGGATATCATGACTAGTGTACTAGAGTCACAACAAACAGATTATACTAGTCTTAGAAGGGTGGATATCACAACTAGTGTACTAGAGTCACAACAAACAGATTATACTAGTCTTAGAAGGGTGGATATCAAAACTAGTGTACTAGAGTCACAACAAACAGATTATACTAGTCTTAGAAGGGTGGATATCACAACTAGTGTACTAGAGTCACAACAAACAGATTATACTAGTCTTAGAAGGGTGGATATCACAACTAGTGTACTAGAGTCACAACAAACAGATTATACTAGTCTTAGAAGGGTGGATATCACAACTAGTGTACTAGAGTCACAACAAACAGATTATACTAGTCTTAGAAGGGTGGATATCAAAACTAGTGTACTAGAGTCACAACAAACAGATTATACTAGTCTTAGAAGGGTGGATATCAAAACTAGTGTACTAGAGTCACAACAAACAGATTATACTAGTCTTAGAAGGGTGGATATCACAACTAGTGTACTAGAGTCACAACAAACAGATTATACTAGTCTTAGAAGGGTGGATATCACAACTAGTGTACTAGAGTCACAACAAACAGATTATACTAGTCTTAGAAGGGTGGATATCACAACTAGTGTACTAGAGTCACAACAAACAGATTATACTAGTCTTAGAAGGGTGGATATCACAACTAGTGTACTAGAGTCACAACAAACAGATTATACTAGTCTTAGAAGGGTGGATATCACAACTAGTGTACTAGAGTCACAACAAACAGATTATACTAGTCTTAGAAGGGTGGATATCACAACTAGTGTACTAGAGTCACAACAAACAGATTATACTAGTCTTAGAAGGGTGGATATCACAACTAGTGTACTAGAGTCACAACAAACAGATTATACTAGTCTTAGAAGGGTGGATATCACAACTAGTGTACTAGAGTCACAACAAACAGATTATACTAGTCTTAGAAGGGTGGATATCACAACTAGTGTACTAGAGTCACAACAAACAGATTATACTAGTCTTAGAAGGGTGGATATCACAACTAGTGTACTAGAGTCACAACAAACAGATTATACTAGTCTTAGAAGGGTGGATATCACAACTAGTGTACTAGAGTCACAACAAACAGATTATACTAGTCTTAGAAGGGTGGATATCACAACTAGTGTACTAGAGTCACAACAAACAGATTATACTAGTCTTAGAAGGGTGGATATCAAAACTAGTGTACTAGAGTCACAACAAACAGATTATACTAGTCTTAGAAGGGTGGATATCAAAACTAGTGTACTAGAGTCACAACAAACAGATTATACTAGTCTTAGAAGGGTGGATATCACAACTAGTGTACTAGAGTCACAACAAACAGATTATACTAGTCTTAGAAGGGTGGATATCACAACTAGTGTACTAGAGTCACAACAAACAGATTATACTAGTCTTAGAAGGGTGGATATCACAACTAGTGTACTAGAGTCACAACAAACAGATTATACTAGTCTTAGAAGGGTGGATATCACAACTAGTGTACTAGAGTCACAACAAACAGATTATACTAGTCTTAGAAGGGTGGATATCACAACTAGTGTACTAGAGTCACAACAAACAGATTATACTAGTCTTAGAAGGGTGGATATCACAACTAGTGTACTAGAGTCACAACAAACAGATTATACTAGTCTTAGAAGGGTGGATATCACAACTAGTGTACTAGAGTCACAACAAACAGATTATACTAGTCTTAGAAGGGTGGATATCACAACTAGTGTACTAGAGTCACAACAAACAGATTATACTAGTCTTAGAAGGGTGGATATCACAACTAGTGTACTAGAGTCACAACAAACAGATTATACTAGTCTTAGAAGGGTGGATATCACAACTAGTGTACTAGAGTCACAACAAACAGATTATACTAGTCTTAGAAGGGTGGATATCACAACTAGTGTACTAGAGTCACAACAAACAGATTATACTAGTCTTAGAAGGGTGGATATCAAAACTAGTGTACTAGAGTCACAACAAACAGATTATACTAGTCTTAGAAGGGTGGATATCAAAACTAGTGTACTAGAGTCACAACAAACAGATTATACTAGTCTTAGAAGGGTGGATATCAAAACTAGTGTACTAGAGTCACAACAAACAGATTATACTAGTCTTAGAAGGGTGGATATCAAAACTAGTGTACTAGAGTCACAACAAACAGATTATACTAGTCTTAGAAGGGTGGATATCAAAACTAGTGTACTAGAGTCACAACAAACAGATTATACTAGTCTTAGAAGGGTGGATATCAAGGGTGGATAACTAGTGTACTAGAGTCACAACAAACAGATTATACTAGTCTTAGAAGGGTGGATATCACAACTAGTGTACTAGAGTCACAACAAACAGATTATACTAGTCTTAGAAGGGTGGATATCACAACTAGTGTACTAGAGTCACAACAAACAGATTATACTAGTCTTAGAAGGGTGGATATCACAACTAGTGTACTAGAGTCACAACAAACAGATTATACTAGTCTTAGAAGGGTGGATATCACAACTAGTGTACTAGAGTCACAACAAACAGATTATACTAGTCTTAGAAGGGTGGATATCAAAACTAGTGTACTAGAGTCACAACAAACAGATTATACTAGTCTTAGAAGGGTGGATATCACAACTAGTGTACTAGAGTCACAACAAACAGATTATACTAGTCTTAGAAGGGTGGATATCACAACTAGTGTACTAGAGTCACAACAAACAGATTATACTAGTCTTAGAAGGGTGGATATCACAACTAGTGTACTAGAGTCACAACAAACAGATTATACTAGTCTTAGAAGGGTGGATATCACAACTAGTGTACTAGAGTCACAACAAACAGATTATACTAGTCTTAGAAGGGTGGATATCACAACTAGTGTACTAGAGTCACAACAAACAGATTATACTAGTCTTAGAAGGGTGGATATCACAACTAGTGTACTAGAGTCACAACAAACAGATTATACTAGTCTTAGAAGGGTGGATATCACAACTAGTGTACTAGAGTCACAACAAACAGATTATACTAGTCTTAGAAGGGTGGATATACTAGTGTACTAGAGTCACAACAAACAGATTATACTAGTCTTAGAAGGGTGGATATCACAACTAGTGTACTAGAGTCACAACAAACAGATTATACTAGTCTTAGAAGGGTGGATATCACAACTAGTGTACTAGAGTCACAACAAACAGATTATACTAGTCTTAGAAGGGTGGATATCACAACTAGTGTACTAGAGTCACAACAAACAGATTATACTAGTCTTAGAAGGGTGGATATCACAACTAGTGTACTAGAGTCACAACAAACAGATTATACTAGTCTTAGAAGGGTGGATATCACAACTAGTGTACTAGAGTCACAACAAACAGATTATACTAGTCTTAGAAGGGTGGATATCACAACTAGTGTACTAGAGTCACAACAAACAGATTATACTAGTCTTAGAAGGGTGGATATCACAACTAGTGTACTAGAGTCACAACAAACAGATTATACTAGTCTTAGAAGGGTGGATATCACAACTAGTGTACTAGAGTCACAACAAACAGATTATACTAGTCTTAGAAGGGTGGATATCACAACTAGTGTACTAGAGTCACAACAAACAGATTATACTAGTCTTAGAAGGGTGGATATCAAAACTAGTGTACTAGAGTCACAACAAACAGATTATACTAGTCTTAGAAGGGTGGATATCACAACTAGTGTACTAGAGTCACAACAAACAGATTATACTAGTCTTAGAAGGGTGGATATCAAAACTAGTGTACTAGAGTCACAACAAACAGATTATACTAGTCTTAGAAGGGTGGATATCAAAACTAGTGTACTAGAGTCACAACAAACAGATTATACTAGTCTTAGAAGGGTGGATATCAAAACTAGTGTACTAGAGTCACAACAAACAGATTATACTAGTCTTAGAAGGGTGGATATCACAACTAGTGTACTAGAGTCACAACAAACAGATTATACTAGTCTTAGAAGGGTGGATATCACAACTAGTGTACTAGAGTCACAACAAACAGATTATACTAGTCTTAGAAGGGTGGATATCACAACTAGTGTACTAGAGTCACAACAAACAGATTATACTAGTCTTAGAAGGGTGGATATCACAACTAGTGTACTAGAGTCACAACAAACAGATTATACTAGTCTTAGAAGGGTGGATATCACAACTAGTGTACTAGAGTCACAACAAACAGATTATACTAGTCTTAGAAGGGTGGATATCACAACTAGTGTACTAGAGTCACAACAAACAGATTATACTAGTCTTAGAAGGGTGGATATCACAACTAGTGTACTAGAGTCACAACAAACAGATTATACTAGTCTTAGAAGGGTGGATATCACAACTAGTGTACTAGAGTCACAACAAACAGATTATACTAGTCTTAGAAGGGTGGATATCACAACTAGTGTACTAGAGTCACAACAAACAGATTATACTAGTCTTAGAAGGGTGGATATCAAAACTAGTGTACTAGAGTCACAACAAACAGATTATACTAGTCTTAGAAGGGTGGATATCAAAACTAGTGTACTAGAGTCACAACAAACAGATTATACTAGTCTTAGAAGGGTGGATATCAAAACTAGTGTACTAGAGTCACAACAAACAGATTATACTAGTCTTAGAAGGGTGGATATCAAAACTAGTGTACTAGAGTCACAACAAACAGATTATACTAGTCTTAGAAGGGTGGATATCACAACTAGTGTACTAGAGTCACAACAAACAGATTATACTAGTCTTAGAAGGGTGGATATCACAACTAGTGTACTAGAGTCACAACAAACAGATTATACTAGTCTTAGAAGGGTGGATATCACAACTAGTGTACTAGAGTCACAACAAACAGATTATACTAGTCTTAGAAGGGTGGATATCACAACTAGTGTACTAGAGTCACAACAAACAGATTATACTAGTCTTAGAAGGGTGGATATCACAACTAGTGTACTAGAGTCACAACAAACAGATTATACTAGTCTTAGAAGGGTGGATATCACAACTAGTGTACTAGAGTCACAACAAACAGATTATACTAGTCTTAGAAGGGTGGATATCACAACTAGTGTACTAGAGTCACAACAAACAGATTATACTAGTCTTAGAAGGGTGGATATCACAACTAGTGTACTAGAGTCACAACAAACAGATTATACTAGTCTTAGAAGGGTGGATATCACAACTAGTGTACTAGAGTCACAACAAACAGATTATACTAGTCTTAGAAGGGTGGATATCACAACTAGTGTACTAGAGTCACAACAAACAGATTATACTAGTCTTAGAAGGGTGGATATCACAAAACTAGTGTACTAGAGTCACAACAAACAGATTATACTAGTCTTAGAAGGGTGGATATCAAAACTAGTGTACTAGAGTCACAACAAACAGATTATACTAGTCTTAGAAGGGTGGATATCACAACTAGTGTACTAGAGTCACAACAAACAGATTATACTAGTCTTAGAAGGGTGGATATCACAACTAGTGTACTAGAGTCACAACAAACAGATTATACTAGTCTTAGAAGGGTGGATATCACAACTAGTGTACTAGAGTCACAACAAACAGATTATACTAGTCTTAGAAGGGTGGATATCAAAACTAGTGTACTAGAGTCACAACAAACAGATTATACTAGTCTTAGAAGGGTGGATATCACAACTAGTGTACTAGAGTCACAACAAACAGATTATACTAGTCTTAGAAGGGTGGATATCACAACTAGTGTACTAGAGTCACAACAAACAGATTATACTAGTCTTAGAAGGGTGGATATCACAACTAGTGTACTAGAGTCACAACAAACAGATTATACTAGTCTTAGAAGGGTGGATATCACAACTAGTGTACTAGAGTCACAACAAACAGATTATACTAGTCTTAGAAGGGTGGATATCACAACTAGTGTACTAGAGTCACAACAAACAGATTATACTAGTCTTAGAAGGGTGGATATCAAAACTAGTGTACTAGAGTCACAACAAACAGATTATACTAGTCTTAGAAGGGTGGATATCAAAACTAGTGTACTAGAGTCACAACAAACAGATTATACTAGTCTTAGAAGGGTGGATATCAAAACTAGTGTACTAGAGTCACAACAAACAGATTATACTAGTCTTAGAAGGGTGGATATCACAACTAGTGTACTAGAGTCACAACAAACAGATTATACTAGTCTTAGAAGGGTGGATATCAAAACTAGTGTACTAGAGTCACAACAAACAGATTATACTAGTCTTAGAAGGGTGGATATCACAACTAGTGTACTAGAGTCACAACAAACAGATTATACTAGTCTTAGAAGGGTGGATATCACAACTAGTGTACTAGAGTCACAACAAACAGATTATACTAGTCTTAGAAGGGTGGATATCACAACTAGTGTACTAGAGTCACAACAAACAGATTATACTAGTCTTAGAAGGGTGGATATCAAAACTAGTGTACTAGAGTCACAACAAACAGATTATACTAGTCTTAGAAGGGTGGATATCACAACTAGTGTACTAGAGTCACAACAAACAGATTATACTAGTCTTAGAAGGGTGGATATCACAACTAGTGTACTAGAGTCACAACAAACAGATTATACTAGTCTTAGAAGGGTGGATATAAAAACTAGTGTACTAGAGTCACAACAAACAGATTATACTAGTCTTAGAAGGGTGGATATCAAAACTAGTGTACTAGAGTCACAACAAACAGATTATACTAGTCTTAGAAGGGTGGATATCAAAACTAGTGTACTAGAGTCACAACAAACAGATTATACTAGTCTTAGAAGGGTGGATATCACAACTAGTGTACTAGAGTCACAACAAACAGATTATACTAGTCTTAGAAGGGTGGATATCACAACTAGTGTACTAGAGTCACAACAAACAGATTATACTAGTCTTAGAAGGGTGGATATCACAACTAGTGTACTAGAGTCACAACAAACAGATTATACTAGTCTTAGAAGGGTGGATATCACAACAAGTGTACTAGAGTCACAACAAACAGATTATACTAGTCTTAGAAGGGTGGATATCACACCAAGTGTACTAGAGTCACAACAAACAGATTATACTAGTCTTAGAAGGGTGGATATCACAACAAGTGTACTAGAATCACAACAAACAGATTATACTAGTCTTAGAAGTGTGGATATCATGACAAGTGTACTAGAGTCACAACAAACAGATTATACTGGTCTTAGAAGGGTGGATATCAAGGCTAGTGTACTAGAGTCACAACAAACAGATTATACTAGTCTTAGAAGGGTGGGTATCAAGGCTAGTGTACTAGAGTCACAACAAACAGATTATACTAGTATTAGAAGGGTGGATATCAAAACTAGTGTACTAGAGTCACAACAAACAGATTATACTAGTCTTAGAAGGGTGGATATCAAAACTAGTGTACTAGAGTCACAACAAACAGATTATACTAGTCTTAGAAGGGTGGATATCATGACTAGTGTACTAGAGTCACAACAAACAGATTATACTGGTCTTAGAAGGGTGGGTATCAAAACTAGTGTACTAGAGTCACAACAAACAGATTATACTAGTCTTAGAAGGGTGGATATCAAAACTAGTGTACTAGAGTCACAACAAACAGATTATACTAGTCTTAGAAGGGTGGATATCACAACTAGTGTACTAGAGTCACAACAAACAGATTATACTAGTCTTAGAAGGGTGGATATCATGACTAGTGTACTAGAGTCACAACAAACAGATTATACTAGTCTTAGAAGGGTGGATATCACAACTAGTGTACTAGAGTCACAACAAACAGATTATACTAGTCTTAGAAGGGTGGATATCAAAACTAGTGTACTAGAGTCACAACAAACAGATTATACTAGTCTTAGAAGGGTGGATATCACAACTAGTGTACTAGAGTCACAACAAACAGATTATACTAGTCTTAGAAGGGTGGATATCACAACTAGTGTACTAGAGTCACAACAAACAGATTATACTAGTCTTAGAAGGGTGGATATCAAAACTAGTGTACTAGAGTCACAACAAACAGATTATACTAGTCTTAGAAGGGTGGATATCAAAACTAGTGTACTAGAGTCACAACAAACAGATTATACTAGTCTTAGAAGGGTGGATATCAAAACTAGTGTACTAGAGTCACAACAAACAGATTATACTAGTCTTAGAAGGGTGGATATCACAACTAGTGTACTAGAGTCACAACAAACAGATTATACTAGTCTTAGAAGGGTGGATATCACAACTAGTGTACTAGAGTCACAACAAACAGATTATACTAGTCTTAGAAGGGTGGATATCACAACTAGTGTACTAGAGTCACAACAAACAGATTATACTAGTCTTAGAAGGGTGGATATCACAACTAGTGTACTAGAGTCACAACAAACAGATTATACTAGTCTTAGAAGGGTGGATATCACGACTAGTGTACTAGAGTCACAACAAACAGATTATACTAGTCTTAGAAGGGTGGATATCACAACTAGTGTACTAGAGTCACAACAAACAGATTATACTAGTCTTAGAAGGGTGGATATCACAACTAGTGTACTAGAGTCACAACAAACAGATTATACTAGTCTTAGAAGGGTGGATATCACAACTAGTGTACTAGAGTCACAACAAACAGATTATACTAGTCTTAGAAGGGTGGATATCACAACTAGTGTACTAGAGTCACAACAAACAGATTATACTAGTCTTAGAAGGGTGGATATCACAACTAGTGTACTAGAGTCACAACAAACAGATTATACTAGTCTTAGAAGGGTGGATATCACAACTAGTGTACTAGAGTCACAACAAACAGATTATACTAGTCTTAGAAGGGTGGATATCAAAACTAGTGTACTAGAGTCACAACAAACAGATTATACTAGTCTTAGAAGGGTGGATATCACAACTAGTGTACTAGAGTCACAACAAACAGATTATACTAGTCTTAGAAGGGTGGATATGAAAACTAGTGTACTAGAGTCACAACAAACAGATTATACTAGTCTTAGAAGGGTGGATATCAGAACTAGTGTACTAGAGTCACAACAAACAGATTATACTAGTCTTAGAAGGGTGGATATCACAACTAGTGTACTAGAGTCACAACAAACAGATTATACTAGTCTTAGAAGGGTGGATATCACAACTAGTGTACTAGAGTCACAACAAACAGATTATACTAGTCTTAGAAGGGTGGATATCACAACTAGTGTACTAGAGTCACAACAAACAGATTATACTAGTCTTAGAAGGGTGGATATCACAACAAGTGTACTAGAGTCACAACAAACAGATTATACTAGTCTTAGAAGGGTGGATATCACAACTAGTGTACTAGAGTCACAACAAACAGATTATACTAGTCTTAGAAGGGTGGATATCACAACTAGTGTACTAGAGTCACAACAAACAGATTATACTAGTCTTAGAAGGGTGGATATCACAACTAGTGTACTAGAGTCACAACAAACAGATTATACTGGTCTTAGAAGGGTGGATATCAAGGCTAGTGTAATAGAGTCACAACAAACAGATTATACTAGTCTTAGAAGGGTGGATATCAAAACTAGTGTACTAGAGTCACAACAAACAGATTATACTAGTCTTAGAAGGGTGGATATCAAAACTAGTGTACTAGAGTCACAACAAACAGATTATACTAGTCTTAGAAGGGTGGATATCATGACTAGTGTACTAGAGTCACAACAAACAGATTATACTAGTCTTAGAAGGGTGGGTATCAAAACTAGTGTACTAGAGTCACAACAAACAGATTATACTAGTCTTAGAAGGGTGGATATCAAAACTAGTGTACTAGAGTCACAACAAACAGATTATACTAGTCTTAGAAGGGTGGATATCACAACTAGTGTACTAGAGTCACAACAAACAGATTATACTAGTCTTAGAAGGGTGGATATCACAACTAGTGTACTAGAGTCACAACAAACAGATTATACTAGTCTTAGAAGGGTGGATATCACAACTAGTGTACTAGAGTCACAACAAACAGATTATACTAGTCTTAGAAGGGTGGATATCAAAACTAGTGTACTAGAGTCACAACAAACAGATTATACTAGTCTTAGAAGGGTGGATATCACAACTAGTGTACTAGAGTCACAACAAACAGATTATACTAGTCTTAGAAGGGTGGATATCACAACTAGTGTACTAGAGTCACAACAAACAGATTATACTAGTCTTAGAAGGGTGGATATCAAAACTAGTGTACTAGAGTCACAACAAACAGATTATACTAGTCTTAGAAGGGTGGATATCAAAACTAGTGTACTAGAGTCACAACAAACAGATTATACTAGTCTTAGAAGGGTGGATATCAAAACTAGTGTACTAGAGTCACAACAAACAGATTATACTAGTCTTAGAAGGGTGGATATCACAACTAGTGTACTAGAGTCACAACAAACAGATTATACTAGTCTTAGAAGGGTGGATATCACAACTAGTGTACTAGAGTCACAACAAACAGATTATACTAGTCTTAGAAGGGTGGATATCACAACTAGTGTACTAGAGTCACAACAAACAGATTATACTAGTCTTAGAAGGGTGGATATCACAACTAGTGTACTAGAGTCACAACAAACAGATTATACTAGTCTTAGAAGGGTGGATATCACAACTAGTGTACTAGAGTCACAACAAACAGATTATACTAGTCTTAGAAGGGTGGATATCACAACTAGTGTACTAGAGTCACAACAAACAGATTATACTAGTCTTAGAAGGGTGGATATCACAACTAGTGTACTAGAGTCACAACAAACAGATTATACTAGTCTTAGAAGGGTGGATATCACAACTAGTGTACTAGAGTCACAACAAACAGATTATACTAGTCTTAGAAGGGTGGATATCAAAACTAGTGTACTAGAGTCACAACAAACAGATTATACTAGTCTTAGAAGGGTGGATATCAAAACTAGTGTACTAGAGTCACAACAAACAGATTATACTAGTCTTAGAAGGGTGGATATCAAAACTAGTGTACTAGAGTCACAACAAACAGATTATACTAGTCTTAGAAGGGTGGATATCAAAACTAGTGTACTAGAGTCACAACAAACAGATTATACTAGTCTTAGAAGGGTGGATATCACAACTAGTGTACTAGAGTCACAACAAACAGATTATACTAGTCTTAGAAGGGTGGATATCACAACTAGTGTACTAGAGTCACAACAAACAGATTATACTAGTCTTAGAAAAGTGGATATCACAACTAGTGTACTAGAGTCACAACAAACAGATTATACTAGTCTTAGAAGGGTGGATATCACGACTAGTGTACTAGAGTCACAACAAACAGATTATACTAGTCTTAGAAGGGTGGATATCACAACTAGTGTACTAGAGTCACAACAAACAGATTATACTAGTATTAGAAGGGTGGGTATCAAAACTAGTGTACTAGAGTCACAACAAACAGATTATACTAGTCTTAGAAGGGTGGATATCACAACTAGTGTACTAGAGTCACAACAAACAGATTATACTAGTCTTAGAAGGGTGGATATCAAACTAGTGTACTAGAGTCACAACAAACAGATTATACTAGTCTTAGAAGGGTGGATATCACAACTAGTGTACTAGAGTCACAACAAACAGATTATACTAGTCTTAGAAGGGTGGATATCAAAACTAGTGTACTAGAGTCACAACAAACAGATTATACTAGTCTTAGAAGGGTGGATATCACAACTAGTGTACTAGAGTCACAACAAACAGATTATACTAGTCTTAGAAGGGTGGATATCACAACTAGTGTACTAGAGTCACAACAAACAGATTATACTAGTCTTAGAAGGGTGGATATCAAAACTAGTGTACTAGAGTCACAACAAACAGATTATACTAGTCTTAGAAGGGTGGATATCAAAACTAGTGTACTAGAGTCACAACAAACAGATTATACTAGTCTTAGAAGGGTGGATATCAAAACTAGTGTACTAGAGTCACAACAAACAGATTATACTAGTCTTAGAAGGGTGGATATCAAAACTAGTGTACTAGAGTCACAACAAACAGATTATACTAGTCTTAGAAGGGTGGATATCACAACTAGTGTACTAGAGTCACAACAAACAGATTATACTAGTCTTAGAAGGGTGGATATCACAACTAGTGTACTAGAGTCACAACAAACAGATTATACTAGTCTTAGAAGGGTGGATATCAAAACTAGTGTACTAGAGTCACAACAAACAGATTATACTAGTCTTAGAAGGGTGGATATCACAACTAGTGTACTAGAGTCACAACAAACAGATTATACTAGTCTTAGAAGGGTGGATATCACAACTAGTGTACTAGAGTCACAACAAACAGATTATACTAGTCTTAGAAGGGTGGATATCACAACTAGTGTACTAGAGTCACAACAAACAGATTATACTAGTCTTAGAAGGGTGGATATCACAACTAGTGTACTAGAGTCACAACAAACAGATTATACTAGTCTTAGAAGGGTGGATATCACAACTAGTGTACTAGAGTCACAACAAACAGATTATACTAGTCTTAGAAGGGTGGATATCACAACTAGTGTACTAGAGTCACAACAAACAGATTATACTAGTCTTAGAAGGGTGGATATCACAACTAGTGTACTAGAGTCACAACAAACAGATTATACTAGTCTTAGAAGGGTGGATATCACAACTAGTGTACTAGAGTCACAACAAACAGATTATACTAGTCTTAGAAGGGTGGATATCACAACTAGTGTACTAGAGTCACAACAAACAGATTATACTAGTCTTAGAAGGGTGGATATCACAACTAGTGTACTAGAGTCACAACAAACAGATTATACTAGTCTTAGAAGGGTGGATATCACAACTAGTGTACTAGAGTCACAACAAACAGATTATACTAGTCTTAGAAGGGTGGATATCACAACTAGTGTACTAGAGTCACAACAAACAGATTATACTAGTCTTAGAAGGGTGGATATCAAGGCTAGTGTACTAGAGTCACAACAAACAGATTATACTAGTCTTAGAAGGGTGGATATCAAAACTAGTGTACTAGAGTCACAACAAACAGATTATACTAGTCTTAGAAGGGTGGATATCAAAACTAGTGTACTAGAGTCACAACAAACAGATTATACTAGTCTTAGAAGGGTGGATATCATGACTAGTGTACTAGAGTCACAACAAACAGATTATACTAGTCTTAGAAGGGTGGATATCAAGGCTAGTGTACTAGAGTCACAACAAACAGATTATACTAGTCTTAGAAGGGTGGATATCAAAACTAGTGTACTAGAGTCACAACAAACAGATTATACTAGTCTTAGAAGGGTGGATATCACAACTAGTGTACTAGAGTCACAACAAACAGATTATACTAGTCTTAGAAGGGTGGATATCATGACTAGTGTACTAGAGTCACAACAAACAGATTATACTAGTCTTAGAAGGGTGGATATCACAACTAGTGTACTAGAGTCACAACAAACAGATTATACTAGTCTTAGAAGGGTGGATATCAAAACTAGTGTACTAGAGTCACAACAAACAGATTATACTAGTCTTAGAAGGGTGGATATGAAAACTAGTGTACTAGAGTCACAACAAACAGATTATACTAGTCTTAGAAGGGTGGATATCAAAACTAGTGTACTAGAGTCACAACAAACAGATTATACTAGTCTTAGAAGGGTGGATATGAAAACTAGTGTACTAGAGTCACAACAAACAGATTATACTAGTCTTAGAAGGGTGGATATCAAAACTAGTGTACTAGAGTCACAACAAACAGATTATACTAGTCTTAGAAGGGTGGATATCACAACTAGTGTACTAGAGTCACAACAAACAGATTATACTAGTCTTAGAAGGGTGGATATCAAGACTAGTGTACTAGAGTCACAACAAACAGATTATACTAGTCTTAGAAGGGTGGATATCACAACTAGTGTACTAGAGTCACAACAAACAGATTATACTAGTCTTAGAAGGGTGGATATCACAACTAGTGTACTAGAGTCACAACAAACAGATTATACTAGTCTTAGAAGGGTGGATATCACAACTAGTGTACTAGAGTCACAACAAACAGATTATACTAGTCTTAGAAGGGTGGATATCACAACTAGTGTACTAGAGTCACAACAAACAGATTATACTAGTCTTAGAAGGGTGGATATCACAACTAGTGTACTAGAGTCACAACAAACAGATTATACTAGTCTTAGAAGGGTGGATATCACAACTAGTGTACTAGAGTCACAACAAACAGATTATACTAGTCTTAGAAGGGTGGATATCAAAACTAGTGTACTAGAGTCACAACAAACAGATTATACTAGTCTTAGAAGGGTGGATATCAAAACTAGTGTACTAGAGTCACAACAAACAGATTATACTAGTCTTAGAAGGGTGGATATCAAAACTAGTGTACTAGAGTCACAACAAACAGATTATACTAGTCTTAGAAGGGTGGATATCAAAACTAGTGTACTAGAGTCACAACAAACAGATTATACTAGTCTTAGAAGGGTGGATATCAAAACTAGTGTACTAGAGTCACAACAAACAGATTATACTAGTCTTAGAAGGGTGGATATCAAAACTAGTGTACTAGAGTCACAACAAACAGATTATACTAGTCTTAGAAGGGTGGATATCACAACTAGTGTACTAGAGTCACAACAAACAGATTATACTAGTCTTAGAAGGGTGGATATCACAACTAGTGTACTAGAGTCACAACAAACAGATTATACTAGTCTTAGAAGGGTGGATATCACAACTAGTGTACTAGAGTCACAACAAACAGATTATACTAGTCTTAGAAGGGTGGATATCACAACTAGTGTACTAGAGTCACAACAAACAGATTATACTAGTCTTAGAAGGGTGGATATCACAACTAGTGTACTAGAGTCACAACAAACAGATTATACTAGTCTTAGAAGGGTGGATATCACAACTAGTGTACTAGAAGTCACAACAAACAGATTATACTAGTCTTAGAAGGGTGGATATCAAAACTAGTGTACTAGAGTCACAACAAACAGATTATACTAGTCTTAGAAGGGTGGATATCAAAACTAGTGTACTAGAGTCACAACAAACAGATTATACTAGTATTAGAATGATGAAAATAGTCTTGGGTGGATATAGTAAAACTAGTGTAATAGAGTCACAACAAACAGATTATACTAGTCTTAGAAGGGTATTTACAAAGCAGTATTTACATCATCTACTGACTTCCGACAGATGCTAGGAAATAGAAGAAGTGACATACTTAACATTAGCAGTATTTAGATCATCTACTGACACCTGGTAGGTGCTAAAGAATAGACGTGACATTTAAAAGATCAATATTTAAATCATCTCGTGACACCTGACAAGTGCTAGGGAAATGGAAGAAGTGACATTTAAAATTATCAGTATTTAGATCCATTCACTGACACCTGATAGGATGCTAAGGAATGGAAAAGTGACTCTAACAGGGATCAGTATTTAGATCATCCTAATGACACCTGGTAGGTGCTTTAAGAGAATGGAAGAAGTTACACTTAACAGGTTCAATATTTTATATTATCTACTGACACTCACATAGGTGCCCAGGAAATGGAAGAGAAGTGACACTTAACAGGAGCAGTATTTTTATCCATCTTTTGGCCCTGATTGGTGCCAGGGAATGAAGAAAGTTACACTTAAGATGATCAGTATTTGTATCATCTTCATTTGGATCAATAATAACTTGTAGGTGCTAAGTTGTTTACAACCAGTAATAGGTGGTAAGTTGTTAGAACCAGTATTGATGGTGAGCTGTGCCAACCAGTACTGATAGATGGTAGCTATTTACAACCAGTATTGATAGGTGGTAAGTTGTTGAACCAGTATTGATAGGTGTGGTAAGTTATTTGCTCCAAGTATTGATAGGTGGTAAGTTGTTAGAAACCAGTATTGATAGGTGGTAAGTTATTACAACCAGTATTGAGAGGTGGTAAGCTTGTAGTCAAACCAGTATTGATAGGTGGTAAGTTATTTGCTCAGTATTGATAGAGGTGTGCGCTGTATGTCAACCAGCATTGATAGGTGGTACGTTATTTAGAACCAGTATTATTAAAGTGGTAAGTTGTTTAGAACCAGTATTGTTATTAGGTGATAAGCATACTTAACCAGTATTATTA